>NW_023276806.1:258392036-258414536 GCF_003668045.3 Cricetulus griseus
TATACCCAAAAAGTCAAAAAAAAAAAAAAAAAAAACCCACCACAGAAAATCACTCTAACACTTTGGGCTTGTAAAAAAAAAAAAAAAAATGCACCCTAATTTCAAAAATATTCAAATTGCTCTGGGGGTGCGGTGCTTCTTAGAAAGAAGAAACCCAACATTATTCTCTATTCTCACTGCTTCCCTAACTGAAGTACTTAGCCCCCTGCCAGCTGCGCAGCAGGTGCAGAATACACATTTGCTGAAGAAATGAATGAGTGACAGGTGGCCACTGCACAAGTGTGAAGACACAGGGAGCCGCCACCCGGGCAACAGCCCCGCCCCCTGCTCTGTGGACCCAGCTCTAACTTTTCAGTCCCCACCCCATTGTCCAAACCCCAGGTCCTGTAAGAGCTGCCACAGGTTTCTTGGGTATGAGCCAATGGTCCCATCTCCTACACATACAAATTCTGGAGTCCCCTAGCCTCAATAAAACACACTTCTTTGGGACCCTTAAAAGTGACCCCGGGGGATGCCTGGCAGTGGTGATACATGCTTTTAATCCCAGCACTGGAGAGGCAGAGGCAGGCAGATGTCTGTGAGTTCAAGATCAGCCTGGTCTACATTGTGAGTTCCAGGACAGCCAGGGCTACACAGAGAAACCCTGTCTTGAAAAACCAAAACAAGCAAACAAAAAAAAAAAAAGAGTAAGTGACTCCAGGAGAGTGAGGTCAGGATTTTCCAGTTCCTAAACGAGTTGCAGAGAAATGCTTGGGGAAGGGGAACACACGGAGAGAAGAGAAATTTTGTGGGTGGTCATAGAACTTCTTTGGCTTCCCTGTCAATGCAAGGACAACAGCACAGCCCTTCCCTCCAATGCATGGTGGGAGGGTTGGGTCCGACAGACAGCCAACAGCCGAGTACAGGCAGGCGGTGAGCCGCTGAGCCAGGCTGTGAGCCGCTGAGCCGCTTGTCTCCCTCCCTTAGCGCCCCCACCCCCACTCCCTCACCTGCTTCTTCCTCTTCCGCCTCACTCCAGCCCTGCTCTATAACCTCCTTCATGCAAACCCTGATTAATTTCCTCCCAGCTGCTAAGATGCACTTTAAGCTTGGAGGGAGAGGGAGACGGGGGTGGGGCTCAAGGCCAGTGGAAAGAAGCAGGAGCTGGGGGCTGCCACACCAGTGAGGGGCCCTCCTCACACAGAGCCTCCACACTCTGGCTGTTCCCACAAAGATTTAATTTGTGTCTTAATGGGCCTCAGCCTCCTGCATAAAAGCCCTAAAGTGCCTTTTTATTAAAAAAAAAAAAAAAGAAAAAGAAAACCATGTTGCTGATTGTATCTGCTGCTTCCTAGGGGAAGGCAGTGGGAAGAGCAGGGGACAGGGGACAGGGGTGGGGAGGGTTGTGGTGAAAAGCAGAGGTGGCTGACCTTAGGGCCACCCCTTTCTCAGATACCAGGCCTAGTAGGTAGTGAGGATTTGGAAGAGAACAGGGAGACCTCAAATACCAGAACTGTTTCGTGGGAAGAGCATCTGATGCCAACACTCAACACAATCCAACCACTAGCCCCAACAGAACAGCTCTCTTACTCCATCGGAAGATCTGTGGGCTGGTGTTCTAGGACCTTACGGGGCCGAAGGAGAGGTGTCACAATTTGCCCAGTTCATAGTTTGTCCTCTCTGAGGAACCTAGCTACTGCCACCCGCCACCCCCACTTCTCCCTCCCACACATAACCACCAAGTTCAGCCCCCTGGAAGCCCCCTTGAAGTTCTCTGCCAAAGAGCAATGAGCCAAGACCTTAGGTTCATTGAGACATAGCATTACAGCCGATTTAGTTCTGGATCTGCTCGGCTTTTATTTGTGATTGGTGAACCAGGGCAGCCTCCACTCTGTAGAATGAGTGAGCGCCCGCATGCAATGCCAGCACAGTGGGTTTATATGAGATGGGATCAAGGAAAGAGAGCAATAGGAAAAAACACTGAGTGATTGACATCAAATAACTTCAAGTCACTTTTTTGTAAAGGCTGAAGCAGAGGATCTTGGGGCTCAGCAGCTAAGAGTACATACGGTTCTTCCATTGCAGTTTCCATTGGGGGATTCCCAGCACCCACACCTGCGGTGGCTCACTCTGTCTCTAACTCCAGCCCACACAGACCCACACATGTACACATACATCAAAATAATAAACTCAAACAAAAAAGCAGAGGGGCTTGGCTGGCAAGATGGCTCAGCAGGTAAAGGTGCTTGCTGCTTGAGGCTAGAACATTCTATCCTCAGGACCCACATGGTGGAATAAGAGAACCAACTTTCACAAGTTATCCTCTGAGCTACAGATACAGGCTGTGACATGCATGTACCCCTCCCATAAAATAAATAAATAAATTTAAAAAAAAATTCAGAGGGTTCATCCCTATCTCACTGACTCAGGTAGACTAAGAACCTCCTATTTTTAGGAGGAACATCCCCCCTGCCGTTTGGATTTGTCAAAGTTTCTGTTTGGTTTTGAGCATTGAACATGGGTGACTCCATTTTGGTTTGGCCAGGTTCACCGTGGCCTGCTATAAGTGCTCAGTAAAGTCTCTCAGCCACTTCTGTATCTTTAACTCCTTCCAGAATCCCATCTCTTCCATAGCTGAAAAGCCCCTGCAGCCCCTTGATGAGTCAGACTTCTGAGCTCTAGAAAGGTGGTCAGGTCTCCCAACTGGGGAGGGCCAATCCCAACAACAGGAGTCCTAAAGTCTTGTCTTAGCTAGGTTTTCTATTGTTGTGAAGAGACAGCATGACCATGGCAGTTCTTATAGGGGAAAAACATTTCATTGGGGAGGCTTACATTTTCAGAGGTTTAGTCCATTATCATCATGGTGGGACTTAGTGGTGTGCAGACAGGCATAGTGCTGGAGAGCTAGCGGAGAGTTCCACATCTTGCACAGGCAACAGGAAGTGGACTGACTCACTGGGCGTGGCTTGTGCTCATATGAGACCTCAACGCCTGCCTTCACAGTGACACACTTCCTCCAAGACCACACCTATTCTAACAAGGCCACAGAACTATTGCTTGATACCAAGATCCACAATGTTCCAAACCTGTGAGGCCAGGCTGGCAGGCCCAACCATCAGGGAGGAACAGGTGTACCTGAGCAGGGGAATTCCATGTCAATCAAAATAATGCAGACCACCTAATGTATGGGGCAAGCCCCGCCCAGGACAAAGTGTCAGCATCTTCAGCTGATCCAACCCATCAAAGATGATCACAGCTGGGCTCTTTGATTGTTGACTGTTCTCTTGGAGAGGGCCACGAGACACTCACCCTAAGTGCCCACTCCCCACAACCAGATGTTCACAATTCTGCCCCAACTGTATGTGGTCTCAGGATATCTAGGAAGGGTGGAGTATATAGGAGGGAAAGAGCCAGGAAGGGGCTCCCTATAACATAGCCATGGGGAAGCTATCATCCCTGCTGAGTGCAGATGCTCCAGTGTGGCTGTTTCAAGGTCATTTGTGCCCCTTCCTACAACCCCTTACTCATTGCCCTGTAAATCTAATAAACTCATTAGGTCCTCCTGAGTGAACTTTGGTGTAATCATACCTCAGTTTCATGAAGACTTCAGAAGGAGGGGTAGATGTTTACATCTCCAAGGAAGGGATTTTTTAGCAATACAACCACAGACTAAAGTGAAAAGAGACAAGTGCCCAGCTCACCTTCAATGAGGCTTTTCTTATCTCACCATGCCAACCTTACTCCACTGGGTGTAGATAGATGATTGTGCCTACTGAATGGGGTTGGGTTGGGGGGAGCATGAGCCTGTTGGTTACACAACCAAGAAGTCAAAACAGGCAATAGGGAAGATGGCTCAGGTGTTAAGAGCTCTTGCAAAAGAGTGAGTTCATTCCCGGCACCCACATTGTGGCTCACAGCAGTGTAACTCCAGTTCCAGGTTACTCAGTGTCATCTTCTGGTCTCCACAGGCTCCAGGCACAGACATGGTAGTACACATACATACATACACTCATACATAGAAAATAAATAAGTCTTGCTGCCCTGGAACTCATTCTGTAGACAGGCTGGTCTCAAACTTAGATCTGCCTATCTCTGACTCCCAAGGGCTGGATTAAAGGTGTTCACCACCACTACCAGGCTAATAACTTGTTTTAAAAAACAAAGAAATCAGAATATCAACTAAGTTAGATGAACTTTCTTTAAGACTCTTTACCTTTGCTGTCCTAATTCTCCAAACTCTGAGAATGTTTACTTCTCTTGAAGTATTTAGTTGTGTATGGGTGTGCGCACACACTTGATTGTGGTCAACCTCAGGTGTTGTTCCTCGGAGCCATCACTGTAGTTTTTGAGACAGGATCCTTTACTGGAACTGGGGGCTCATAGACTGGACTAGGCTGACTGGCAGGCAAGCCCAAAGGATCCATTTGTCTCCACCTTTCCCATCCCCGGTTCTGAGATCTCTCTCTCTCTCTCTCTCTCTCTCTCTCTCTCTCTCTCTCTCTCTCCATAAATAAGTGTAATTTTAAAAAATTAAAGACTCTTTACTAGTAGCAGACAGCCCCCCACATCCCTCACACCCCAGGCAGCCAACATCCTTCTACCCCAACAAAAAAGAGGTTTCCTCTCAGGAAAAACCGAGCCAAAGGGTCTCTGCCATCAGGAACAGCAGGCCTGCTGGAGGATGAGTGTTGAGTAAGTTTGCTAGCTGGTAGGGCAAGCTCACACACACTGGAGGGCTGAAAACAAACAGAGGCCTAAAATCAGTGTCCTTCTTTGCCCCTTCTGGTTTCTAATGGCTTCGGTGTTCCTTGGCTTGTGGCCGTATCACTCCAGCCTCTGGCTTTGTCTTCCCATGATCTCATCTTTTCTGTAAGCTACTTACTTACTTGTAAGACACTTGTCACTGGATGTGACATCTGGGAAACCCTCATCCAGTTACATCTGCAAAGATTCTTTTTCTGAATAGGCTGCCATTGGAGCCTTTGTGGCTTCCAGGCATCCATGATGGGCATATTTGTTGGGGGAAGCCACTGTTCAATCCACTTTAGGCCCTAAACTGGGAAAGGGGGTAATAGGGAAGTCTGTACCCTGAACTGTGGGGTTGCAGCTCTTTTCCCCTTCCCACTTCTCAGCATCCTGAAAGGCAGGTTTCTACTCCCACGTGAGAGATGGGAGACCCACTTCAGAGAGACTGGCCTAGGTGGAAGTCTCCACACACCAATGCCAGGCTTCTACTAAGGAAGCAGCTCTGCCCCACCTGACTGCCTTCCACCTGAGAGAGCCTCGTGGAGCTGTCAGGTGTCTCCTGGCAAATAGGAACAGACAGTGAGGATCACCACAGGTGTATAAGAAGTCTCCAACCCAGTAGACAGAGACCACAGTGGCCACACGGGAGAGGAGGGGAGAGGGATGTGAAGAGACAAAAACCTCCTCAAAGAGCTCTCTTTTCCAAAGGAAGCAGAGCAAATAAACATACAGAGTTTATAAAGCAATTTAAAGCAAAATCCATGGGGGCTCAGCAGATAAAGGCATGTTCAGACAAGCCCCATGAGCTAAGTTTCCTGCCTGAGACCCACGTGGCGGGAGTGAGGTGTCCCAGAGGTTGTCCTCTGATTTTCACGTGTGTACTGTGGCATGTGCTTGCATACACAAACATACACACACAGACTAAATAAATAAATAAGCAAATAGAAGCTGACCTAGCAGTTAAGGGGAGATGGCTCAGCAGTTAAGAGTACGTCCTGCTCTTGCAGAGAATCCAGGTTCAGTTCCCAGCACCCACAGGCAACAAGCATCTGTAACTCCAGTTCCAGGGAATTCCAAATTGGATTCTGGCTTCCACAGGCACCAGACACACAAATGGTACACACACACACACACACACAGGCACTCATACACACAAGATGAAGTAAAGAAATCCTTAAAAACTATTTCCAGAGAAGGAGCTGGAGAGATGGCTCAGCAGTTAAGAGCACTGGCTGCTCTTCCAGAGGACCTGGGTTCAATTCCCAGCACCTACATGCCAGCTCATGGCTGTCTGTAACTCAAGTTCTAGGGATTTTGATACCCTCACACAGACATACATGCAGGCAAAACACCAGTGCACAGACAATTTAAATTAATTATATATTAAAAATTATTTCCAGAGAGATGGATGTGTGTTACATTTATGAAGTTAAAATAAGGAACTAGATGGGGTGTCATAGGGTTGTACACCCAGTACTTGGGAGATCGAGGCAAGAGAACCCTGAGTGAAAGGCCAGCCTTACATGCACAGTAAAAACCCTGTCTTAAAAAAACAATCAAACAAACTATAGAGTCATTAAGAAAAATAGTGCTTTTAAAAGTTAAAAAAATATGCTAAAAGGTAGCTTATATTCAACATGAGAGTCAAGAGGTAAATTTGTGGACGCTTCCCACTGAGCAAAACAAGCAAAGAGTGGGGAGGGAAGGGAGACAAGAGATAGTGAAGGTCAGCTGGGAAGGTCCAACAGATGACCTATAGGATAGCCATAAGTCATAAGCGTCAGGCAGGGAGGGGCATACCTGTAATACTAGCATACAGGAGTTTGAGCCTAGCCTGTACTACAGAGTATAATCTTGTGTCAGAGAGGGAGCGGGGAAGGAGAGGGGGGAGGAAAGGGGGGTGGGAGGGAAGGAGAGATGGAGGACAAACTATGGATATTAAAAACAAAAAAAGCAAGAACAGAAGAAATAATACAAGAAAATTTCCTAGAACTAAGTCGTTCTTAGAACAACTGAAAACAGGGACCAGAAAAGGGCTTTTACAAAGCTCTATCAATGTGAAGCTTCAAAAACACCAGTGACTTTTTTGGGGGGGGAAAACAATTTAAAAGGGGGGCTAACATGTTGGCTCAGTGGGCAAAGGTACTTGCTGCCAAGCCTGATGACTTAAGTCTGGCCCCCAGGACCCCCACAGTGGAAGAAAGAACTGACTCCCACAAGTTATCCTCTGACATTCAGGCAAATAGAGAGACACGAATACCTTCAGGCACATGCACAAAGACAGATGTAATAATATATTTTTTAAGTCTAAAACCTTTCAGTGACAAAATGGATTCTTCACAAAGAAAAAAGGAACCAAAATAGACTCAGGATTGTCAAGTCATAAGAGTGTAAACCTGAAGACAATAGGTCAAACTCTAAAGTTCGAAACACAGTTTCCAAGGTAGAGTTGTACGCCCGGCAAAACTGTCAACGAGGGGAATCAATAAAGACTTTGTACATTTTCAAATATACAAGCTGACTTGGTAATATCTCCTGTAGACACCTCCTCAAATATCTACGGAAAATAACCTCCCCCCAAAGGAGGGAGCCAATTAAGATAGACAATTTCATAGTTCAAGAGAAGGATTCCGTCCTTTCCTCTGGTGGCAGCCATCAGGTGAGCCAAGATGGGTGCATACAAGTACATCCAGGAGCTATGGAGGAAGAAGCAGTCCGACGTGATGCGCTTTTTGCTGAGGGTCCGTTGCTGGCAATACCGCCAGCTTTCTGCGCTGCACAGGGCTCCACGCCCCACCCGGTCTGATAAAGCGCGAAGGCTGGGATACAAGGCCAAGCAAGGTTATGTCATATACAGGATTCGTGTCCGCCGTGGTGGCCGAAAACGCCCAGTTCCTAAGGGTGCAGCTTACGGCAAGCCTGTCCATCATGGTGTTAACCAGCTAAAGTTTGCCAGAAGCCTTCAGTCTGTTGCTGAGGAGAGAGTTGGATGTCATTGTGGGGCTTTGAGAGTCCTGAATTCTTACTGGGTTGGTGAAGATTCCACATACAAGTTTTTTGAGGTTATCCTCATTGATCCATTCCATAAAGCTATCAGAAGGAACCCTGACACACAGTGGATCACCAAACCAGTCCACAAGCACAGAGAGATGCGTGGGCTGACATCTGCTGGCCATAAGAGCAGCGGCCTTGGAAAGGGCCACAAGTTCCACCACACTATTGGTGGCTCTCGCCGTGCAGCCTGGAGAAGGCACAATACTCTGCAGCTCCACCGTTACCGCTAATACCGGTGATGTTTGCAAAAATTCATACCCAATAAACAATTTAAGACCGTCAAAAAAAAAAAAAAAAAAGAGAAGGATTCCAGGGAAGAAACATGGAGGCATTTGTCAGATGAAGTTTCAGGATGGGGCTGGACAGCAGTCCTGGAGAAGATCTGCCCCAAATGCAAGAGGACGGAAGCATTCAGGAAAGATATCACCCCAAAAGCCAAGTAACCTGGCATAACGGATACTCCGAAATCCCTGGGAGGCTGAAGTAAGTGGGAGGGCCATCTGAGTTGAGGAGTCTTAGGGCAGCCTCGACAGCATAGCTAGCCCCCCACCTCACAGCCAATCGGACATCACTGAGGAAACACAAATGGCAAGATTTCCTGGTGCCTTCAGAGATCAAAAATTTGGGTTGAGGGGCTGGAGAGATGGCTCAGTAGTTAAGAGCACTGGCTGCAGAGTCCCATCCCCAGCACACATATGATGGCTCACAACCATCTGTACTTCTGGTTCCATGGGGTCCCATGCCCTCTGAAGGCACACACCTACAAGCAAGCAAAAAACCCGCACACATCTTTTTTTGGTTTAAATTGAATTCCTGATAAATAGTAAGAAAATGAATTAGATTGGTTTTTAAAATAGAAATAATAATTAACTCAATGAGAGAAGTAAGACAGTTGAAAACACAACCAGGACCCATTATTTTGTTCAGCCTTAAATATGTATGAAGCTGTAATAAACATCAAAAATTGATTTAAAAGTGTTAAAATTAGGCTGGTGAGATGGCTCACCAGGTAAAGAGACTTGCCATCTGGCTCAATGACCTGAATTCTATGCTTAGGACTCACACGGCAAAATGTGTCAACCGCCTCACAAAGATTTTCTCTCTCTCTCTCTCTCTCTCTCTCTCTCTCTCTCTCTCTCTCTCTCACACACACACACACACACACACACACACACACACAAAGTAAGTAATGTAATTTTTAAACTGATGAAAATACAGTTGAAGAACAAGCAGAGGGTAGGCTAATGGATGTCACATTCTATCTTCCATAGTACAAGACCAAGAGTCAAGACTTCAAAACTGTAAAATAGAAAAGTGAACAATATGTTTGGTGGTTGTTTTAAAATATCCGAAATAAATCCTTGAAGACAACAAAAACAGTTAAAAGTGGCCGCCTTAGGGGCAGAGCTACGGGGTGGGAAAGGTTTGAACGGAAATGGCGGTTTATAATGGGGCCTGTGATTTTTAACTCTTTAACTATGTGCATGCATTCTTTTAATTCATTAATTCATCATATTGAGAAGCATTAATTCATAATGTTTAGGTCTAATTAGCACACACAAAGCCCCGAGTTCTACCTTCAACACTGCAAAGCCCAGCACAGGGCGGCATGGGTGTAATCCCACCACTGGGGAGGTAGAGCCAGGAGAATCAGAAGTTCAAGGTGCGTTGGTGGCGCACGCCTTTAGTACCAGCACCAGCACCAGCAGGCGGATCTCCGTGAGTTCAAGACCAGCCTGATCTACAAGAGTTAGTTCCAGGACAGCCTCCAAAGCCACAGAGAAGCCCTGTCTCAAAAAACCAAAAAAAAAAAAAAAAAAAAAAAAAAAAAAAAAAAAAAAAAAAAAAAAAAAAAGGAAGGAAGAAAAGAAGCTCAAAGAAAAGAAGCTCAGATACAAAGAAAGTTCAAAGCTAGCCTGGGTTCCATGAGATTAACAATAGTCATATCATACTAATAGATGAAGCAAACAGAAACATGTGGCATTTCTAACCTTGGACTTTGGTTTCCAGCCCAACCCCTGTGGTGTCTTTTCTGTGGGGTCCTTAGTACCGTTTGTTCCTCCCCCAGCCCACTCTGAGGCCAAGTGAATGCCAGGTGTGCTGAGGTGCCCTCAGCTCTTCTCAGCAATTCTGCCCGGCCCCTCTCCCTTTCTCCATCTTGCCTGAAGTTCAGGCTGAGTGGGCAGGAGAGCCAATGTGGAGTCTGCCAGAAGCCTAGACTCTCATCTTCCATCTCTAGTTATCAGCCCTCTGTGTCTGCAGCTTTGGTACCTGCAGACTCAGCCATCTGCAAATACAAAATAATCGGGATGAAAGCAAACAGACTCAGACCTTTTCTTCTCATTATTCCCTAAACGATACAGTAAGACTACTGTTTGCAGAGGATTAGCACAGACAGGATGGTGTGCACAGGCTACACACAGACACTAGGTCACTGTAGGGAAGAGACACAAGCATCCTCAGGTTTTGTTATCTGTACGAGGACTTGGACCCAGTCCCTCATGGGCACCGGGAGAGAATACACGTTCCTCGTTGCTACGTTCTCCTTGCCGCAGTTACACATGATCACTAGCTTAGCGCCTGGAAGCAGCACAGATTTATTATTTTACAGTTCTGTAAGTCAGGCTCTGACTGAGCTCAAACCAAGGTGCCAGCAGGACTTCATCACTTCCTGGAAGCCCAGGGGAGCTTTTTCGGGCTTCTAGAAGCTGCTGGCATTCTTCAACACGCAGCCCAGTCACCGTCTTAGCACCCAAAGCGCTGCCATTGTTCTGAGACTGCACCAGACCATTTTTGCATTGCTCTCCTTGGTCCTGACTCCTCCTCCTTCAAGGACTTGAAATTATTTTGTAATTATATGGACATGTAAGCATCTATGTGTAAGTATGTGCATGTACACGTGGGTGCCACAGGGGCCAGAGTGTAACAGATCCCTTGGAACTGGAGTGGCAAAGCAGTTAGTTGTGAGCCATCTCATGTGGGAACCAAATCCAGGCAGGTCCTCTGGAGGAACCCTCTTCCTCGCTGCAGGCTCCACTCCCTGTCAAGACCAGGTAATGAACCCTTTATCCTGCCTGAAGGTCAGAGTCAATCATCGAATTCACAGAAACAGGGATCAGGTTATCAGCCACTTAGGGAAGACAGTTACCCTCAGCCTACCACAAATGTGGGTTTGTTTAGTACTCTGTGTGTGTGTGTGTGTGTGTGTGTGTGTGTGTGTGTGTGTGTGTAGGTGCACATGCATGTAAAGGACACAGGTCAACCTCAGGTGTTATTTCTCAGAAGTCCTGTTTTTTTGAGACAGGTCACCCATTGGCTCCAGATCCAGAGTAGACTAGGCTGGCCAGTGAGCCCCAGAAACCCCCCTTGGGATCACTAATGCATGCCACCATGCCCTAGCTATTTAGTGTGGATGCTGGAGATCAAATTCAGGTCCCCATGCTTATGCAACAAAAACTTTACCAACTGAACCATCTCCCCAACTCCCAGTTTTGATTATTTTAGTGTTGTATTTAAAAAATATTTGTCTGGCTGGGCGGTGGTGGCGCACGCCTTTAATCCCAGCACTCAGGAGGAAGAGGCAGGCGGATCTCTGTAAGTTCGAGACCAGCCTGGTCTACAAGAGCTAGTTCCAGTACAGCCTCCAAAGCCACAGAGAAACCCTGTCTTGAAAACCCAAATATATAATATATATATATACATATATATATATATATATATTTGTCTTAATTACTGGAGATCTTCCCCCCCCACCCACCCATACACACAGATACAAACACCCTGCTCTAGAACTTTATTCTGAGATGAGTGCCTTAGTCAGGGTTCCTGTCCCGATGATGAAACACGGTGCCAAAAGCAACTTGGGAAGGAAAGGGCTTATTTGCCTCACATACCCCAAGTCACAGTCCAATGGAGGAAGCCCACACAGGAACTCAAACCAGGAAGGAACCTGGAGGCAGGAGCTGATGCAGAGGCCATGGAGGGAGCTGCTACTGGCTTGCTCCTCATGTCTGCTTTTTTATAGAATCCAGGACCACCTGCCCAGGGAAGGCACTACCCACAGTGGGCTGGGCCCTTCCCCATTGATCACTAATTAAGAAAAAGCCCCACAGCCCTGCCTATCTTATGAAGGTATTTTCTAGAACAATTGAGGTTCCCCCCACTCAGATGACTTTAGCTTGTGTCAAGCTGACATAAAACTAGCCAGGACAGTAAGCTACCCTAACGTAGGCCCTGCCTGGGTTTTCTCCACCCTTAAGCCCAGCCCAATCAAACAACAAGAGCAGGAGTTGAGGATGGGGGGAATCGTACTACCCAGAATCCAGCCCAGTTCTAGAGGCCGTATCCCCGACATACATTCTGCTTCATTTTGAGAAGTGGGGGCTCAGGCTACTGAGTCCGTGATGAGCAGAAAAGTTACTCAGGTTCAATCTGCTTCTCAGGCACCCAGAGAGGAACCTGCACCCCGCCCCCCCCCAAACACACACCTGATCCTCCCTTGGTGGCTGCAGAGCCAGCAGCCTTACAGACTGATGGCACACGGGGGGGGGGCGGGGCTGAAAGCAGATCCGGGTACAGTTTGAAGGTCACTGACAGCCAGCAAAGCCACCGAGGGGGGGAGGGAGGGACACTAGAAAGAGGCTGCCACTCTCCCCTTAGAGAGGCCCCAGGAGGCAGAGGTCTGATTCCAGCCACTTTGACAATGTCACCAAGGAGACTTGGGGGGTGGGGTGAGAAAGAAAGAGGGTATCCCACCCAAAGGCCGGAGGACGGAAGGGCTGACACAGTTTCAGGTGGAGGTTAGGGTGCAGCCAGGGTTCTCAGAATGGGAGTTAGATGGAGCTGGGCAGGCTGAACAACCTGTACATCTCCATGAGCCTGCCTGGCAATCCTCAGAGCGAGCACACACACACACACACACACACACACACACACACACACACACACACACACACACGCACTCACGCACGCATGCACACACACACACCTGGCAATCCTCAGCGCGCGCACACACACACACACGTACACACACACACTCTCTCTCTCTCTCTCTCTCTCTCTCTCTCTCTCTCACACACACACACACACACACACACACACACACACACACACACACGGCACCCAACCATTCTCCTCCTCCCTCATTCACCTCAGCCTCAGTGCCAGCAGGCAGGTGGGTCATTCACATTTTACAGGTGAGAGAACTGCATTCTGGGATATGTGACTACTTCAGGTCAGAGTCAGTCAGCCTCTGGGCCCCCCAATTCCTCTCTTCTGCCTGCCTCTTGGTATCCCTCAGGAAGGGACAGGAGAAGAATGAAGACATGGGGATAAGTTCCCAGACTGCCACCCCTGCCTGGCTGACCGCAAGTGTTACTGTGGGGGCGGAATGTGCCCAAGACCAGCTCAAGACCAGCTCTCCTGCCACAGTTAGCACTCCTGGGTGCTGGCTGGAGTCTAGGGGAGAAGCCAGCATGAGCATCCCTACAGGCATGGGTAAAGGCTGGAGCAGTGGCCTCCTGAGCACCCTACCTCTGGTATCCCCTCCTGCCTTGTTTACAAGAACCCATCACTTCTGAGAGACTGTTCCCAGGAGGGTGATCCCTGGCCAGGGGAGAGCTGGCTTAAGATTGTTGAGGGAGAGGTTTCAGCCCAGGTGGCTTGGGAATCCATTGTGCACATACCTTCCCCCCGCCCCCGCCCCCACCTGCACTCTAAGGTACCTTCCAACGCTGCGGGGCACCAGGCAGGGACCTGGCAGATATTGATTGAATTTACTCCTCTGTCCCCTGCTGTGGCAGAGCCCCAAGGAAAAAATTTCTTCCACAGAAGTACTGGGAATAGGCTTCAGCATTTAGAAGGCAGCAACTTCTTGGATCCTGTCTGCACTGAAGACCTTGCCACCTGGCCAGTAAGACCTGATGAGGAGCAGGGGCAAACAAGATGCTTCTGGTGGGGGGGGGGGCAGGGGGAGGGATCCCTTTCTCCATACCCCCAGGGACCAGCATGATTGGCAGTTCCCATATCAGGTGTTCCCTACAACTTGAAATGATGGAGGAGCAGTTCCCTCCTCCCCGCACCCCAAAGCTGGCTGGTCAGAATCACATGGTCACGAAGACCAGGTCTCACTAACAGGTGGGGAGGGAGGGAGGTGCACCAGGCGACCCAGATGCTCTGCCAGGGGCGGGAGGCTGGAGGAAGGGGACAGAGCTGAGGGAGGGGAAAAGAGGAGAGAGGGTGAGAAATGACCCCTCCAGCACCAGCTGAGCAAGCCAGCCTGATAGGGCCACCTGGGGTCTGAGGTCCACATCCTAGCTATGCAGAAGCCTGGAAAGGCAGTTTGCAGCACGAACAGGCACTTCTGTGAGCCTCTAGCTGCCTGAACCCCTCACTGGTGAGGGAAGGACTAGGATGGCACCCAGGAGGACTGGTGACCTAAAGGTCCAGAGGTCTTAGTCCAAGCACACCAAGGCCAGCCCCTTGCTTCTTCCCCTGGGCCCAATCAGACGCTTAGCACTCTGAGTTGCCAACTTATTACTCAGAGGGCCTGGAGCTGTTGACCCACAACTAATCACTAATGGTTTGCATATTTTGCATATCATTTGCATTCTCCTGAGGCTCTCTGCAATCACTCCCTAGAGGCCCCTCCCTCGTCTCTCAGGGCTCTCTCCCTCTGCTCTCAGTATCCCTCATCTCCCTGCTCTGCAAATCCCTATCTCCCTGCCCTGAGCTTTCACCAGGAACAGGTGGGATAGGTCAGACCTCATCCTCTCTGACTTGAGGGCCCAGACGAGCAGCTGTGGAAGCTGAGCCCACCTTGCAAGGAGGTAGCTGAGATCTGCCTGGCGATTAATCTTCCTGCTAATGGAGGCTTCTCCGCCACCAGGGCTTTTACGGAAACTCAGGGAAGCCCTTTAGGGTCATCAGCACTGTCTCTGAGGTCCTTAACAGTCTCATTAGCGGTCTTCCACCTTGCAATTAGGGGCCTCTCCTCTAAATGGCAATGAAGGGGGAGAGAAGTAAGGGAAAGGTGAGGCCCCCGGGCTCTGAACAGAACTCCTGCAGCTGGCACCTGCCCACCCCGTACCCTTGCTGAACCTTGTGACTGGAATGAAACCATGGCTGCCTTTCTTCCTGAGTGTGTATTTCAGCAGGAGAGAGCTGGGCACAGGAGGAGAGCAGGGTCCTGATCAGGCCTTGGGGAAGGCCACCCAGGCCACCTCAGCAAGACAAGCTGAACTGCATCTAGACTCCCAGCCTCAGGTCTCCTCTTTGTGTCCCCCAGCACTGGGGAAGACAAGCATTGCTCCAAGACCTTTAGGTAGCAGGCAGGCTACCGACCTAGTGAGGACTACAACCTCTAAGGTCAGAGGTCATATGTGACTGTACCTTGGGTGTTCCTTATCATGCCAAGATGCTGGAGCCCTCCAGTGTGCTGAATCAGACCCACCCATTGCTGTTCCCGGGGGTTTAAGGCAAAGAAGCATTGTTTTCTGGGGAGTCATGTGAGGAGTGGCTGTGGGAGGGGCCTGGGTGGGGATAGTGTCTACTAGGTCCAAAGGGTTGAGTCCAACAGAAGCCTAGGCCGGGAGCCAGGTCCTCTGCAACCCACCAAAAGGCACAAAGATGTAAGAAACATGTTTTGTTCTCAGTAATGACCCATCAAAATGCAAAAGTGAGGGCTGGAGAGACAGCTCAACAGTTAAGAACACCAGCTGCTCTTCCGGAAGATCCAGGTTAAATTCTCAGCACCCACAAGGCAGCTCACAACCATCTGTAGCTCCAGTTCTAGAGAACCTGGTGCCCTCCTCTGGCTTCCTCAGGCACTATATACACGTGGTACAGACATACATTTAGGAAAACACTCATACACACAAAATAAAAATAATTTAAAAATCTTTTTCTTTAAATGCAGGAGTGAACCAGGTATGGTGGTGCAGGCTGGTAATTCCTTTACTTCAGAGACATTCAAGTCAGGGTCTATAGTTCTAGGCCAGCCTGGGCTACGAAGTGAAACCCTGTTTCAACAACAACAAATATATATATATGTATATATATGTATATGTATATATATATGTATATATATGTATATGTATATATATGTATATATATATATATATATATACATATATATGACTCTATCTGTGTGTGTGTTATATGCATTTGAATACTTATGTATCTACCACACATGTGTGTCTGAGGCTGGATACCTTCCACTATAGCTCTCTGTCTTACTCTCTCCGGACAGGGTCTCTCACTGAACCTAGAACTCACTGTATTTTGGTTGTATTGGCACCCACAGCCGAGCAATCCTCCTGTCTCCACTCCCATTCCTAGCACTGGGGTCACAGATGAGTGGCTATGTAACTTTTTGATGTGGTGCTGAGCATCTGAACACAGATCTTTGGGATTACACAGCCAAGTGCTCTTACCCCATAAGTTGTCTCCCCAGCCCTGAGTCCAATCCCATAAATCATTGTAAGACTCATTTTCCTGTCTACAACATGGCTGTCTGACCTGACAATCTAAGAAACTTAAAAGTGACAGAATTGGGCCTCAGATAACAGCTGTGGGTGACAGCAGAAATTAGGGTAAAATTCTGCTGTTGGGGGTGACCTGTTGACCTAGGTCACCAGCCAATTGACCAGCCTGGTCACCAGGTTGACCAGCCTGTAAATTCTATAGAATTAACTCTTTTTTTGGCTCCCTACTGGGAATGGCACCTACTGTTTGTCAGCCACCCTGCTAGACAGTTTTCACATGTCCGCTCATTTAATCCTCATGGGTTAATGGACACAATATCTTCCCTCTTTCCTGCTTTATAAATGATGGGATTGGACCTCAGAGAAGCTAAGTGCTTTGTCCAAGGTCGCACTGCCCCTGATGTGCCGATCGCCAACAGGTGCAAGAATGTTCATGAAGCTTTATTCATAGAAATAAAAAAAAAAAAGGAGCCCAACTACCCACCACCAGGAGAGCACTTTAATGAATAGTAGTTTAATGGAGAACTTTAGAACAAAGGAAAGGAATGACGGCTGCAAACAGCAGCATAGACAGCAAACGGACATCATGGCAAACAAAGAAGCCAGGTTCAGCATTGTCGGATGGATTCTATAAAGTACCAGTAACAAGCAGTCGGCAGTTCCCTTGTGGTATCTGGGACCTGGGGGAGCATAGAGAGTCATTCTGATGTGAAGGAACTTCTTTTTTTTAATTTATTTTTCTTTTATGTTCATTGGTGTTTTTGCTTCATATCTGTCTGTGTGAGGGTGTCAGAAGCCCTGGAACTGGAGTTACAGACAGGTGTGACCTGTCATGTGGGTGCTGGGAATTGAACTTGGGTCCTCTGGAAGAGCAGCCAGTGTTCTCAACTGCTGAGTCTTCTCTCCAACCCCATGAAGGAACTTCCTGAGGTCCTGGGGGGGTGTTCTCTACCTCCACTTCAGACTTTCATGGTTATACCGTGTGTGCATATGTGCACAACGTCATCCAACTGCATCCTTGACATTTTCCTCTCAAAAAGACAAAGCAAAAAAGGGCCAGCAAGGTGGTCTGCTGGGTCAAGGCACTTGCCACCAAGATTGATGACTTGAGTTTGCTCCCTGGGACCCATAGGGTAGGAGAAAATCTACCCCTGTAAGTAGTCCTCTGAACTCCACACAGACAAATAAATAAATAAATAAATAATGTAAAAAATTAAGATAAAGCAACTAATTGTGATATATATCATCTTCAAAGATGCACAGTCAAGGCCAGTAAGGTGGCCCAGCAGGTACCTGAGTTTGGTCAGTGTAACCCTTATGGTGGATGGAGAGAAAATTGTTCTCTGGCTTCCATACATGCCACCCTACACACACTTAAGTAAATAGATAATAAATGTAAAAAAAAAAATTCAAGATGCTCAGTTAAGAAGGCACCCAACAAGTTAACTGACTTTGCAACCTGGCTGGAGGGCTGGAGGGCTGGAGGTAGACCATATCCACTTTCCCTGCTCCTCTTTGGAAAGACAGGTCCCCGTGTCTGCACACCCTGGGACTAGATCAGCACCTCATGTACCCAGAACCTCTCCCCAAGTGAAGGTGCTGCCCAAGGAGGGGAAGAGGACCAGATGGACGAAGAGGAGAGCAGGAGGAGAGAGGAGCCAACAACGGGAGGGCAGGAGCTCATTTGCTCCAAGCCTCCAGTGGTCCTGAATTGGATGGGTTACATTTAATGAAACCTTCCTGGGCCGGTGGGTAGGCAGCACTGGGCTGACAGACGCCTGGGAGGCTAGGGGAGACAGAGCCATTTCTATGCATTTTGATGGATCATGAAGAGAGCTGCCTTGAGAGCTCAATGAGATGCTGCTGCATGTCCTGGCTGGGGAGGACCCAGAGGCCGGCTCAACGGAAGATCTTCACCAGGATGCAGACTGCTGGCCTGGGCTTCCAGGCCCAGCCACCCCAGTTACCAGGCTTTGGCCCAGCCCTCCCACGCCTGGAGATCACCCTGCGCCCCTCCCCCTTTGCCTCCTCCTCCCTCCCATGAGTTTTCTTCTGTTTGCATTTCTGATCCTCTCCGCCCCTCCCTGCACTCTGCTTTTCTCTCCCCATTTCCCCTGTTGCTATCTCTCCATCTCCATTTCGCATCACTTCTCCCGCTGCCTCCTCCCCCCATTCCCCGGGCTAGCCCAATATAAATAATAGAAATTAATTTGTCAGCCGGCACACGTGGCCCAGCCGGTGCAGCAGCGAGCGAAGAAGGAAAGCTGGTTGAAATAATTATTCTTGACTAAAGAAATCATTCCTTTGATTCCTGGAGGCTAATGGAGTGAGAGCAACCTTTGACCAGGCTGCAGTGATGGTGGTGGCTTAGGGAGGACAAGTGGACACTTCCGGTAGCGTGCAGAACACCCACCCCCTCCATCCATCTGCTTAAAGGTCAAATGAAGTGTGGAAAGCCACTCTCTGGGTTAACATAGTCACAGGTACTGTTTGAGGCAGAATTCATCACTAGGACTGTGGCTCCTATTCTTAAATTGGAAGGAAGGAGTGCTGTCCCCAGCTCAAGAGGAGACAGGGTCACCACCCCCCTCGTCCTGAAAGGGGAAGGTATCTTATACTGACCTGGGCTCTGCAGTCTGCCAGGCGCTGTGCTGGACTCCAACTCAGGTGCATACGTTTAATCTTGGAAATCGGCTAGGAATGAAGTCAGCCACCAATTCTTGTGTAATTGAGTGTATCATGTCAGCAACCTAAGGCTAAATAAAGGAGGCCCACCAATGCCTGCGGCAGACAGAGCTGAGTGAGGAGTGTCTGTCACCGCAGGAAACCCAGGGCTCATTCCCAGGCTTAATGGAAGGACTATACATGAAGAGATGAGGGGCAGAGGTGAGGATGATGTTGTGCCTCGGGCTGGATCCCTTGGCAGGTGTAAAGAGAAAAGGAAGACGCCAGCCCCAGAGCCTGGTGAGAGCTCTGGCAGTAAGAACAATGACGGCTGAAGGCTGAGCCTTAGGAGGGAAGAGCTGTGCGTGACCGGCAGAGAGAGTGAGGCTTAGGACAGACATCTGGCTCGCTCTCCTCCTGCCCTCACATGGGCCAGTGTCTCCCACAGGTAACCCTGACCATCCGTCAAGGCTGTAGGGAGGGCCAGGTGTCCTTCAGGCCGTCAAGCAAAGAGGAGGAGGAGGAGGAGGTCGGAAGTGGATGGGAGACAAGAATACTTAGTGCTAAGTGAAGCCAAAGGGCTCTGCTGGAAGTCCAGTAGGTCCAAGACTGGGGACTTTGGAGGGAAGAGAGAACCCCACTCTTGGAACTGAATTTCTGTCTGATGGAGAAGAATTCTTTCTTGGGGGAGGTGCCAAATGGGGTCCTTGTACCTGACCAGAACACCGAGATAGTTGGCCGGATAACCAAATATTGGAGACTGAATGTTTGAGTGTGGGAAGAGAGGCCAGTAAGATGGAAGAGGGGAACCGAGCGGATAGTGTGCACAAAAACACCTGGGAGGGAAGAGGTAGGAAGAGGGACAGACTCCAGAGGGGAGAGGTCAGGAGTCAACGACTGGCTGGGGGCTGCCGTGGTGGTGTCCCCCAGGGTCTCCTGATGCCTAAGTCTTCCCCCTTTATGTGCAGAGGAAAAGACTGTGATTAGCCAGGAGTGGGTGGCGGGGCTGCTGAGTGCTGGAGCACCGAGCTTGGAGCTTGGCGGACAGAGCACCCAGCTGGCCTCCCTGCTGCTCCTGCGGCCCTCATCCCATCCATCTTCCTCGGCACAACAGCCACCGGGATCTTCGGAAAACAGAAGCCCGATCCTGTCAGTCACGCTTGAGCCTCTTGGATGTTCCCCACTGTACAGATCACTGCAAAAGTCCTTCACGGTTGACAGGGCCAGCCCCATGGCTCCCCACCAGGCCCCCACACTGAATTACCAAGTACCCAGAAGGTCTGCTGCTGGCCTCTGATGCAAGCTTGTCCCTTTGCTCCAAAAAACGCTCCCCTCCCAAGCTGGGTGCAGTGGTCCATGCCTGTAATCTCAGCATTCAGGAGGTGGAGGTGGGAGGATAAGGAGTTCGAGGCCAGCCTCCGACATTATATAATGAGTTGGATAGCTGAGCTACAGGATACCCTGTCTCTTAAAACCAAACAAACAAACCACCACCAATACACATAAAATAGCTTCCTAAGGCTTGGGAGATGGCTCAGTGCTTAGGAGGACCCCGGTTCTGTTCTCGGAGCCCATTTAGCGCGGTTTACAAACTGTAACTCCAGCTCTAAGGGATCCAATGCCTCCTTGTGGCCTCCACTGGCACTGAATCCATGTGCACACACACACACTTTAAAGCAAAATCTTCCATAAAACTGTTTTTGAGATTTATTCATTTTTAATTTATTTTTGAGATAATAGTTTCACTGTGCAGCTCTGGCTGGCTTGGAACTCATTATGTAGACCAGACCTTCGTTAGGAAAAGCCTACAACTTGGTAAATGCTTAGGAAAATTGAGGACAGAGAGAGACATTTGTGACACCCTAGGGAAATTTGCATGCTTTTAGTGAGATACAACATATATGTATTAATGTGCGTAACTTAAATGTACAGCCCAGCGAAGTTTCACACACACATGCACTCACAGATCAAGATATAAAGTCTTCACCCAGAGTGGTGGTGCACGCCTTTAATCCAGCACTCAGGAGGCAGAGGCTGGGGGATCTCTGCGAGTTCAAGGCCAGTCTGGGCTATAGAGTGAGGCCCTGTTTCAAACAACAACAAAAATATATAAAATATGTGCACGACCCGGTACCTCAAAACAAGTATACCTTTACACACACACACACAGCCAAAAGTAGCCACAGTTACAAAAGTCAGTTCTTAGAAAATTGTTGTCTGTCTTGGAACTTTATGTAAATCATTGCGTTACAGTCATTTGTATAAATGGAATCATATGGGGTCTGTTCTGCCTGGTGCCTTTACTCAGCCTGAATCACATCTGAGAGATGCATCCGCCTTGCAGACACTTAGCGCAATTCTTTTTCATTACTGAGTAGAATTTCATTGTAGGAGTTGGGGATGTAGCTTAATAGTAAATAACTTGCTTAGCATGTTTGATCTCTAGCCCCACCAAAAACAAAGAAAAGAAGAGAAGGAAACAGAACCACAGAACCAAATATATCACAAGTTAATCGCTCCAGTTCTTATTAGACATTTATGTTGCTTGAAGTTATTGGGTTTGTTTTTTGTGTTCTTTTTTTTTTTTTTTTTTTTCAGTGCTAAGAATAGCATTGAGGGCCTTGGTCATACTTGGCAAGCACCCTGCCATTGAGTCACCTCCTCAAACTGATCCTTCACTTTTTTTTTTTTTTTTTTTTTTTTGGAGGATAGGATTCGATTTAGCACAGGCTATCTACCCTCTAGCTCTCAAGTGTTAAGATTTCGGGCATGCAGCGCCACATCCAGCATTGGCCGCTATTAGCAAAGCTGCTGGAAATATCTATGTATCTGTTGGCTGAGGAATCCATTAACATTATTTTCAGACACGTACTTGACTTTTAAATGCAACAACAGACCACTTTCCACTTCTTCCTGCTGGACGGCCCCATGCTGGGATAAGATTGTTCCATAGCCTGGGTCTGTCTGTGGGAGAAGAGAGCTCCCACAGCTTCAGGTCTTGCCTCCTGCCCCACACAGATCTCATAAGACTCCAGCCGCAGTCTTGGGTCTCTGTGCCACTGGAGCTGAAGCAGAAAATGCAAAAACAAGTTTTTAAAACTGCTTGGCTGTCCTGAGAGTTGATTGTTCAATCTGACAGAATGGAGATCACCTGGGAGATGTGCCTCTGGGCTTGCCTGTGGGGACTGTCTTGATTTCAAGAATAGATGTGGGGAGACCCATCTTAATTGTGAGTCGGGCCATTTCCTGGCAGGGGATCCTGGACTGTGTAGGGATTCTGAAAGTGAGCTGAGCGCTAGCACGCTTGCATTCACCACTCTCTTCCAGCCTCGGATGCAGTGTGAGGAGCAGTGTGAGGCCCAGTGTGAGGCTCAGTGTGAGGCCCAGTGTGAGGTGCAATGTGAGGCACAGTGTGAGGCCCAGTGTGAGGTGCAATGTGAGGCACAGTGTGAGGCTCAGTGTGAGGAGCAGTGTGAATCTCAGTGTGAGGCCCAGTGTGAGGTGCAGTGTGAGGTGCAGTGTGAGGTGCAGTGTGAGGCCCAGTGTGAGGCCCAGTGTGAGGCTCAGTGTGAAG
>NW_023276806.1:258719536-258814536 GCF_003668045.3 Cricetulus griseus
TAAAAGAGGGCAGAAAGCTACCTTGTCCTGGGTGCAATCTACAGATATTACAAAATGTAATCTCCCTGCCCAGGAACGTTTAGATTGCTAACATTTTTCTTTCCTTGCCTTTCCAAAGAACAGTGTCTTCTGAGTATCTGGGTAACAATTTTTTTGTTTTGTTTGTTAAGGAAATATGTAAATATATGTACATACACATGTGCAGCCATAGATGGAAACAGAACTACACTTGAGGGTATGGTGAGACATGGTGCTATGGATGTATGCCCTTCAGCTTCCACAGATCTTACCAAATTAGTCACCAAATCACTTGTAAAGTTTACACTCTCCACTCATTGCTCCACTTTCTCAGCCACTTTGGGAGGTCAAACTGGCAGGGAGTGATTGGTCCATCAGTACAGTTTCTGTCTTTTTATCAAATCAACTTTATTTTCCTTCTTCTCCCTATAAAATCCCCCTCAATCTTTCTTCTGCGAATTGCTCGCTTTTATCTTTTTTCTTCTTTTCCTATTACACTTTTCTTTCTATTTTCATCTGTTCCTACACACGTCTGCCCATAGCAGTAGGGTTTTCACTGAACCAATACTTAAATTCTGTTCTCTGTTTCTGGATTCATGGAGCTCTTCCCTCTATTATTTCCTCCCTTCTGTTCTGCTATTGGAGTTATTAAGTATGGATGCAAAAGTTTGGTGATGGTCTATTTCCTGGTGAGTATCCTCATCCTTCCAATCTCCAAATCTTAGAGGTATAGTGCTCAAGGGATTTTTTTTTCTACACAGGAATATTTGAAATTTTTCACTTATTTTAAACACCATTTATAAAAATCTGAAGGATGGTGAGTCTCTGCCCACCCACCCGCTCCAACCAATGACAGGTCATGGACACCAGGGACTGTCACAGGCTACAGTAACTTGGTCCTGTGCTCGCTGAGAAGCCAGGCCAGGACAGACATTCACAGCTATGTCTTCTTATGCGCGCACTCCAAGGCACATACACAGACCCACTACACCATCTAATGGCACTCGTGTTTCTTTTCAAGAGAGACTTTTTTAGAACTCTCATAGCTACTTGGTAGCCAACTCCATCTCCTACATCTTAGAGCACAATGTCAAAACACCTCTTAGTTTTTATTCCTACTTTTTGGTTTAGATCAATGCACAGAGCAAATGATGCCAGGACGTGAAACAGGGAGGACAGGAATGGGGTCCAGAAGCCGTGGGTGATGGCCTTCTGTAGACTACGATGGTGTGATGATAATCACTCCAGCCCTGTCCAGGCCTTAATGTCTAAGCCAGTATGTCAATCTGGCCAAACCGACCTGAGGTAGAGAACGAGAGTTTCCTAAGGGTAGAAGCTGTTTCTTTCCCCACCACAATGAGGCTGTGGCACTTCCCTTTGTTAGCAAAGCTCCTCATCCAAAGCCACAAAGATCTGAAGTTACAGATGAAAGCAGACAAACAGCACTTTTTTTTGGGGGGGTGGGTTTGAGGGAATCCCCTTAGGAAACTAAGACATGATCAGTCTCTGGGAGCTGACCTGGACAGAGGCGGGCAGTGGCCTTGGCAGGAGAGCTGCAATGTAAGCGCATGGCCCTTCTGTCCTCAGAAGTCCTTCCATCAAAACCTGACCCATGAACAGAAAGGCTGGATACCCACAGGAGGGTAAATACTTTGGACAAGAAACCATTTTGGAATGCAAAAACAAAAGGAGAAATATAGATTACAGTATGGCTTTAAAAGATAAAAAATATTTTTTTATCTTTTTTTAGGTTGTTATTTTTATTGTTTTAAATTTTTTCATACAATGTATTTTGATCATATTCTTTCTCCTCTCCCAAGTTCATCATATTATAGGAGCTATGACAGCAGAGGTTTGTCCCAAATGTCACTACTAACTATACCAACTAGAGGCTCCTTTCTCCATTTCAGCAGAAAATATCTGGATGACTAATTCTTCTCACAGAAAAGCAAGCCTCAGCTTGCCTCGCTGGCCTGCCCAACTCGGTCTTTGCGCTGGGAAGAATCAGAGAGTGCCTACCTGGCTGCCGCACATGGGCAGGGCACAGCTGCTCTCCCTAAAGGAGTGGGCTTTTAGAATGTTCCCATTTAGAATGTTCATTACTGTCTTTCATATGAGCCTGATAAATTTATTAAAAACACCATCTGGCTGGGACTCAGCTTTGTGCTGTATTTCCAGTCTTCCAGTCTCTTTCCTGGTCCCAAGGGAATTTCTGCCCCAATTTGTGCCACTTTGTTTACAGACCCGTGCTGCCAGAATCGAGCATCTTGTGCCTGTCTCTTCCTGGGTTTCTGCTGCCATCCTCATGCTCCATCCTCGGCTCCATTCCTATTACAACAGCCTGTGCTAGGAGCTGGAGACGGGGGAACTGCTTGAGCAGAAATTACTTTTCCCCCTCCATGCACACAGCAATTCTGCTCAGACAAATTTAATTTGCTGCTTCTGAATGCAAAAGGTGCGTGTTAACGAAGTGTGTACATTCTGCAAATGTGTGGAGAACAGAGTGCCTGCCTGCCTGCCTGGGCTGGGGGAGTGGCAGGAAAAGCCACCTGAGAACATGGTTCCCCACTCTTGCAGTGCCAGGGATGACCAGCAGCCTGCCAGTGATAAATTCTTTAAAAAGGCAGTGTTGGTTCACTAGGACATGACTCGAGGGACACTCATACCAGCTATATTTAAAGATAAGAATGACAATCTGTTATTTGACTTGTCTCCAGAGATCAATATGCAGACCTGGGGAAAAAAGCTTTTTTAAAATTAAAAAAAAAAGGCAGTTTTAAAAAAACTGTATTTATGTATATGAGGACTTTGCATATACATCTGCACACCAGCAGAGGCCATCAGATCCCATTATAGACAGTTGTGAGACTCCATGTGGGTGCTGAGAACTGAACTCAGGACCTCTGGAAGAGCAGCCAGGTCTCTTAACCCATGAGACATCTCTCCAGCCCTGAAAAAAGCCTTCTTAAGCAGATTTTTTTTTTTTTTTTAATGAAACAACACTTGGCTCTTACAGTAGACCCTGTGCTTGTGGCGACTTTATTCGCTGTCTTCCTGACTGTCAGATACAAAGTTACTTGCTAATAGTCTCCCTCCCCCACCCCCCCATAAGTGCTTAATAGACTCACGATACATTTTTCTTGGAAGATTTTCTAAGTAGAGTGCCAAGATTTAGATACAAAGTATTTCCTGATTAAAAAGACAAGGAAGGCTATTTTTACCTTAAGGGCCTACCTATCCACCCCCCCTCCTCGCTGCTGTTTGATTTTAAGGAGGCTAATAACCCCAGGGCCCCTCCCAGGCCTGAACAGAACTTGCTGATTTGACAAAGCTTCCAAGCCAACTGGAACCCAACCTTCTGCGGCATTCTTCTACAGGAAAAAGTATCCACAGCTGCTTTGTCAGAACAGCTGTAAACGAACAATAGCTAATTAGAGAACAAGGCCATCTTTCTTGAAAACTATCAAAACACTGCACAAATGGATTTCTCAAAGCAGCACCGAGTTACACTGATTCCTGGTTTTATCTATTGGAAGAGAAATCACTATCAGCCATGTGTTACATCACATCTGAGGAAAAAAGTCATTGATTACAAGTGATCATTTCCCAAAGCTTCTCCCCGGTTTCTCCAGAAGAACCCCCCAGCCCCCTGCCCCACACAACCCAGAAAAATCCACGGACTCCCAGTCCCAGCAGAGGACAATAGGAGAAAGGAAACCACAGCCCTTTCTGGCGCCATCAACAACTATAAAATTTAAGTTTTTGCTAAAAGTGGTAGAAATGAAGTTTTCAAACACCACATAGGCTCCTGACTTTACAGAGAAGCCCCTACTGAATTTGTGCAAGGACGCTGCTCAAACTCCACACGAGTCTCCTGCCACAGCCCCTTAAGGCCTAGAGAGATTGACAGTAACAGTGGGTTCTCCCAGGCCATGGCTTCCAGTTGGCCCTGGGCTGACTGAAAGAGCGGGGGGGGGGGGGGGGAGAGGGGGTGTCTCAGCAGAGCACTACTGGCCTGAGGAGCAAATATGGCTAACGGTGGGAGAACTTCTGACCCCTAGGGCTCCAAACAGGGCTCTTTGATCAAGCCCAGAGGATGGCCAAAGGAACAGCTTCTCTTTCACGCCTCTTAGTTTTCAGCTCAGGCACCATCAGGGCTACAGCGAGCTGAAGTGATGATGCCCTGGGCAGGGACCTCACAGGGATCCTGTGGGATGTGGCCACCCAGCTTCAAGGATAGCTGGAGCCTGGAGTGTGCTGGGACAGTTGCACTTACACTGCAGAAATGTTACAGTTACCAGAAAACGCCATCAGGAAACCACAGTTCATATGTCCAAGGTTATTCTACACCTCCGGAGGAAATAAAATGATGCTATGGCTCTTTGTAGAATTACAGAGTATGATTTTTAAAAGACTTGTTTAAAACAAAATAAAAGATAAAAGCTGCTCAATGCTCGCTCTTTCTAGTTACTTCAGTTGTCTGCAGTTAGTGCTCTGAAACACACACTTTAGACATTCTAAATACTTTCCCATCCCTTAGGTTCTGCATTCTGGCCTGCATGCCCTCATGAGGGAGAAACAGTCCCCCTCACCCTCCATCTTCTGCTCCAGAGTCATTACAAAAGGCAAAGGCTGGAAAAAGCAAGGACTTCCGAACTAACCCTGACAGTTGTCAGACCAGGTTTCTAAGCAATCTTCAGGAAGTCATTTAACCATCTCTGACTCAGCTTTCTACTGGGTGATAAAGAGAGCTACCCACCCCTCTTTCTCCCCACCTTCTGTGACACAAGCCACTCAGTCAGATGAGTTTTACACAGCATTTTGAGTTTCAGACAAAGGAGCCTTTGATGTGGTCCTTCCCCAGTCACCAAGAGCCAGGTCTCCCCCATGGAATGGTGAGTGGGCCTGGTAGTCCGGGTCTGAGAGTCACACAAGGAGATTGGTGTGCTCTTGAGCCACATTGTAATTGTACAGGATGGGGGAAAGGAAGAAGAGCCAATAACAATTCTACTGACCTGCAAAAAACTATTAGCACCTGCTAGTATAATATGCAGCTGGCAGTTTCAGAATAACCGAGAAAGCAGTTCCTGCTGGTCGATATTTGCTGGGGACAGCAATTTCTGACCTACTGAATCAGATCAAGATCATCTGAGTCATTAGAGCAAAGAAGCCTCTGTGCTAACCGTCCAGGGCCAAGCAGTCTCCTTCGTTAAACAAAAGCTTCTGCCCACAGCTGCCTCCCAGGCCAGCTCTGCTTCCAGGTTCCAAGGACTATCACAATGCAAGGAGTAAATCAAAACTCATTAAAAAAAAAATCACAGCTGTAAGTGGGCTTATAATTTATCAGCACAACCGTGAGTGAGAAATGCCAGGTGGCTGTCCCACTCTCCTTAGCAGAAGACAGGAGAGACAGGAGCAGAAAGGGAGAGGAGAGAAAGGAAAGGTCCCTGCAGTATTTAGATGGTCTTCAAATGTTCATCGTTTCCTTGGGGTGTGCTCGTTGCCAAGCTGACAGATGTTGCAGGAAACCTGTACTGTTCTGAAGAAAGGCTAACCTTTCAAAAGTGGAAGGAGGCGGGAGGAGGCCCACCGCTCAGTGAAGAGATGACATTAAACTGGACAGTAAAGCACCCTTGGTGTGCTGGATCTGAAAGGTGGTGTGATAACCCCACCACAGAGGACTGGCCTGGGAGACATCTCATCTTATTATGGCTTTCCTTGCTCAGAGTGCAAACTGCTGTTTAAACCAAATACTAGAATGATCAAGGCACTTCAAAGGTTTCTTATTATGGTTTCAAACCATCAAGATTCTAAGTGATAAGTTGCACAACCTTCCCTTGGGGAGTCGTGGATCATCTGTATGTAACTCTCTCCCAAGCACTTACCACTGGCTTTCTCATTCACTCCTTCTTGTTGTACTTAATACATATGTACACATCTCTCACACACACAGAGACACACGTGCATATGCATGCATGAGGGGCAGGTCTGTCAGAGTAGTCTTCACAACTGGGTTCTAACTTGCCTGGCTCTTCTGCAGGCTAGATCCTTAACATTTCATAAAGAAAGCCAGCCAACAGAGGGCTGAGAAGGCTGAATACTAATTTATGATATAAAGTGGGCTCTGCAAAGCCTAGCCCATTCCAACAAAGCAGCAAGCAAGAACGTGATGGTTCTGCTGAATCTCCTCACTGGTGCCCAGCATCCATGGGTAGAACTGGCTGCCCCTGGAGCTTCTGTCCTCTTGCAGAAGAGGACACACCTCTTCTTACCTCTGAGGTCTTGCATTCCCAGCTCTAAACACCCTGCTCCAAATCCCCATGGTCTTGATCATCAATATGACCGTTCATCATTTTTCCTGAGCCCTAGTTTCACCCAAGGTTTTGTTCAAGGCTTTGTTGAGGGATGACTCACCCACTGTCTTTTCGTGGAAGGCAGGCAGATTAACTAATCTATCCATTTAGAGATTAACAGTAATGGGACACAAGGAAAATTATACCTCCCGTCTGAAAACCCTGCAATTGGGAAAGCGTTTTAGAGAAGAACACCTCCATTTATATCAATTATCTTGTTTATCAAAGACAATGAACTGCCGGCTGGTGGCAGAGAGGTTCAGGATGCGCAGTGAGGAATAATCGGGCCTCACAAACCTGGAGGCTGATAGCCATTTGCCACTTCACTCGGAGAGGTGATGCTCACAGTTTGTTGTGTGACTTCCCTCACATTAACTTTGAAATGTCAAAAGCAGGCAGTTAATTGTTTATTATACAAAATGTCACATATGTAAAACACTCAGATATAAAATTATTATAACTGATCTTCCACAGAAACCCTGCCTTTCTGCTTTACAGCTTGTTTGTCAGTCTGGAGTTCAGTTTAATTGCCATTATGTAGGCTGTGCGTGCCAGGCAGTTACTGTCTGAGGAATAATATTCTCTGCATTCGCTGTGTCTTCAGCCAGTTGAAAAATAAAAATAACATGATATGAAAATTACTATTATGTTTTAAAGCAATACATCCTCAGAAGAATGGGGGACGCCAGAGCAGGAGCATCTCATGTGGTGCTGACTGAGTGGCTTAATTAACCAGACAGGGCATACACTACCCAGCTTCCTCAGCTGTGTGGACACTGACATCATGAGCTCCCAGTGGTGAAGTCACCTGGGCACACACTACCCAGCTTTCTCAGCTGTGTGTGGACACTGACGCCATGAGCTCCCAGTGGTGAAGTCACCTACCTTCAGGAGTTAAGTCTCAGTATCTGGCAAATGTACAGAGCCCAAACCTGCTTCCCCAGCTGCCAATTATTCCAACAACTCACCCTCTGGCAATCTTGTATTTAAGCTCAAATGACTTAGTTTCCCTCAGGAGCCATAACAGCCACAAACATGGGAGTTGGGGGGGACTCCAGAGAGGATGCAGGGTACAGCCCAGAAGCTTGTTTCTATGGAGGACTGGCCAGGGAGCTGGAGGGGCCCTCACTGTCCTATTAGACACAATGTACATGTCAAATTCCTGTGACTAAGATGACTGGATGACAACAGACACCACCTCACTTTGCAGCTGCCTTTGCAGCTGTCAGTGGCACAGAAGGAACACACACTGTTTATTATACTACTCTGCCCACAGTCTCTCAACTCCCACCAGGACCAGCATGGTCTCAGACACATGTTGATCCTACCCATTAAAGTGCTGGTAAGACCCCTGCAGGAAGGCAGCTCAGCAAATCTAGGTCATAGCTAGAATGCTGAAGGCCATCTAGGTCAAGAATTAGAAACTGTGCATGTTATTGTCCAGACAAAGCAAAGAGGAGGAAGCTATTCCAGGCTTTTGTTTGTTTGTTTTTTGAGACAGGGTTTCTCTGTGTAGCCCTGATTGTCCTGGAACTCACTCTGTAGACCAGGCTGGCCTCAAACTCACAGGGATCTGCCTTCCTCTGCTTTCTGAGGGCTAGGAATAAAGGCACTTGTGTGCCATCAATACCTGGCTATTCAAGGTATTTTAATATAGCTTTGCTTTCCAATCAGCCTAGAGATAGTCAAGAATAAGCCCATTTTACTTGAGCAAACAGGTATAAAAATTCTAAAATATTAGCCAGGTGATTCTAATAGTTATTTTGAAAACTTATGAGGCAACATGAGCCCTAGAAACACAAGTGTAAGCATCAAAGGGTGTCTCTCCTTTAGCAGGTGGAAGGTGAGAAAGCCTGTGATTTGTGAATGGTTTTGAGCAAAGGAGTGGTCGGGTTAGGTGACCTCTGGTGGAGACAGGAGAACAGTGAGATGGCCTAGAGAGGACATGGGGCCACTGCTAAGTGGACAAACCATGGGGATGATGAGGAGAAAGGCAGTATCTGGCAGTAGGGTAAGGGTAGCAACAGTAATGAGAAACCGAATAGAAATAAGAGTGTCAATTTTCAAAAAAAAAAAAAAATGACACACTCCTGTGCAGCTGACACAATCACAAATCCACACATTTGGTGTGCTGGTGGGGGAGTGTGAAATGGTGTGAGCAGGCACAAGGTGATCAGGAAGCATGGTTTGCTTGTAGGAGAGTGTGAACTGGTGTGAGCAGGCACAAGGTCATCAGGAAGCATGGGGCAAGATGAGCCTTCGAGTGGGTAATATGTAAGGACTTCCCTCTTGTACACGGTCCCACAGAGGAAGGAAACGAGTGCATCAAAGAGAGGAGGACAATAGCACTAACCTGCGAGACTCTCAGGAGGGTGACAAGATGCTCAAGTGTCAGCTGTCTAGCACTCAGGGGGACTACAGAAATTCACTAATACAAGATCATAATCATGAGGATACCGAGACACAGTGATGTATAGACCTTAACATATGGGATGAGAGAAGCGCAGAACAGATGACTCATAGCACAGAACAGCTCTTAAAATCAAAACACACGCCCCCAACTGTTAGCCTTATTCTTGTTAAAAAAAAAAAAAACACACACACACATTAAGGAAATAATTAAATACACTAAACCTGTTATACAGAGAAGGGGCCAAGAGTAGGTCTCAAAGAGGACCTGTCAAGAGAAGGTCTTGCACAGACCAGGAGCACACGTTATGATCTGAGGTCTGTAATTAACACCACTCTGTACTTCAGATTCTTAGTTAGAAACCAAACAACCCTCCCAAACTACAGGTGAAGTTTCCCTTTTGTTGCACATCAGAAAGGCTTAGGGGGAGAATCTTTCTATGAGACGACATTACTGCTGCAGTCAGTGCTCTTTAGTCACAGATCCACCAAACTCAAGACATTCTGTCTTGCTTATTATAGAAAAGTTCAAAAGCAGAGTGGGAATGGGACTTGGGTGAGCTGGTCCTCAGAATGAAATATGTCATTTTGTCTGTCCACCCCTCCTCCCATCCTTCACCCCCCCTTCCTTTTTGTCTATTTGTCAAGAATCCAGGCACTACTAGAGCAGTTCACAAACCTCTCCCTAGGCCCAGTCCCTCCTACTGAGAACAATGTGAAGAAATAGTCACAAATGAAAATAAGTAGGCTAAGAGGAACATTCTGGATCTCTGAACATCAAAGAAACTTACTCAGTACAGTGCTTGCTCCAGCAGTGGATGCACTAAAACTAGAATGATACACAGATTAATTAGCATGGCTGCTACTCAAGAATGACAAGGAAAATCATGACACATCCACATTTTTCTATACATTATATTTGGTTTTATTTTTTAACTAATTACTATAAGCAAATAAAAGATGATTTTTAAAAAGAAACCAAAGTAACTTAGCTGACTAGGAGAAAGAGAGGTAGGAAGACTTTTCTAGAGAACAGAAAATTTAAGTTAATAAGAGACTGCCTGAGCTAAGGGGTAAGGCATGGTCACATGAGGGTAAGAAGAAGGGAGCATAAAGAAGTGTCCCTGAAGAAAGGCAAGGGTAAAGACCTGTGGTCTCTGGATGAGGGAAGTCCTGCTGGGCCTGAGCACAGAAAGCCAGACAAGGACCTGTACTAAATGGGACAAACACACTGGCACCAGACAGTGAGAGCCACGGCAAGGACTCTAAACTTCACCCCATGGGCAATGGGAAGCCATAACTTGAGTCAAGGTGCTTTCTGATAGGCTAAACTCTGAGATGGACTAGAGGACATGGGGAGGCCAGACAGTTGATACTGTCGAGGAGAGGAGGTGGCGTTTGGCCTCTTGGTGGCAGGAACAGTGATAAGGGGGAAGACTTGTCATTTGGAATACAGTGTCAATATGAAAGTTACTCCTCTAGTACAAGTCATCTCTGGTTGTGTGTATGTTAGTGTTTTCACGGCTCACTAAGGTGTCAGACAGACACCTCCTCTTTTCTGTAATAAGCATCTACTGAACATGAGTTCATCAGAGCAACACAGAGGAACGTGAAGACGCGCCCAGGGTGATTGATTAGAGTCAGAAGGAAGGAAATGGGGCTTCAAGCTTTTCTAACTATCACTTGCCCCCAGAACCCATCACCATAGCCAAGCAGCAGCTGTCCTGTCAGGGCTGTGGTTAGGAGACAGGCATGTGGCCTCTCTGCACTGTAGAACCCACTGCAGGGATCCATTTCTGAATGAAAATCTCAATCAATTCACATTTGCTATTTTACAGATTCATTTCTGCAAGATGCCAATGCGAACATTCTAACACCTTCTGCATTTTTTACATCTCACTTGAGTCCCTCACTCTTACACTCTGCTTTATTACCATTTTAGTTGATTTCATCACAGCTTCATGGAAAACAACTTCACTGACGACCATTTCCTGTCATTATGGGGGCAGAATTGCAGTCATGGCCCGCTTGAGCACTAGATAGTTTTATGATAATTTTACCACAGGTAATGTTGTGATTTTTAAGTACATTCTCTCTTGTAGCACTGTACCGATCCCTGTCCTTAGAAGGATAAGTATCTAATGCAGCTATAAAGAAGCATACCCATCTTCACAATATTAATGAGCCAATAAATTCAAAAAGATTGCTGTGCCCCTGCCTGGCTCACCTAACAGGCTCCCATTTCCATGCTACTGCTTCATTCAACACAAATCAGTGACCCACCCTCACCCTGTGGTACAGGATTATGAAGCATCGAGGGCCCAGTGGTGTGGAGACACCTCCCAAAACATTTCCTGCAGCAAGCAATTGTTTCCACAGCTGCAAACCCTAAAGTTTCATGTGGCCCTTCCTGTGGACACAAAAGCACCGCCTGCCGCATATCCTAGTAAACGTGATGGCGTGGTTCCCACAAGCTCCAGGAATCACTTCTTCCCAACCCTCCCTCCCATTTACAGCACGTTCCCAGACGTCCACAGCAGCAGCATACCCTGAACTCTCCCGTTTACAACACGTGTCCAGATGTCCACGGCAGCAGCATACCCTGAACTCACAGACTGAAGGTGCACAGGGAATGGGCTCTGAAATCTGCAGCAGCCTGTGAGATCAGCAGTCACACTGGGAAAGCGTCGTGCAGGCCCCAGACGCTGTCATACCTCACCCAGCCGCACAGTCCAGACTTATCACACGGCAGCTGCTCTACCATATTCCACAGCTTCCAACTGGGTTCTTCAGGATCATCAGGTGATCCTGCAGGATAGCATCCCTCAGCCACAAAGAGAACAATTCTCAACCAAACAGACGACATAGTTAGAGTTCTGAGCAACTGGCCCTTACTGCCACCCAGCCTTGTCTCTCCTTTAAAGAGGGCAACATGGCAATAGTTTCCTTTTGGGCTAGGAGATGATTCAGTTGGTAAAATACCTGAGGTGCAAACACGAGGAGCTCAGCACGATCTCCAGCATCCTCCAAACAGTTAGGTGTGGTGCTATGCTGGGGTTAGAAAGAGGTGGATCCCGGGAGCTCACTGGGTGGCCAAGCAGGCCAAACTGATGAGCTCAAGGTTCACAGTGAGAGATCCAATCTCATAAAATAAGACAAGGGAAGCAATCAGAGATATCCACATTGACATATGGCCTCCACATACACACACATGTGAGCAGCTGCACAGCTTCACCCCAATACAAACCCACACGCAAAGGAACATTCATCTCTGCCTCCGTTTATATAAAAAGGTTTCACATATTTGCAGAAAACATGTAAGTGAGGAAAATAGTTGAGTCCACCATTTAGCAAATGTTTCCACATCTTCAGGTTCTTCAGTTTGGTGTTTTTTATGTGCTGTGGTAGCTTGAGCTTGCTTTCCAGAATTCCTATGCTGACGCTTTCACATAGGTCCTTCCAAAAAAGGACTAAGATAAAATGGTGGACCTTATCACACATGACCAGTGCCCTCATAAGAGAGGAAGAGATACCACAGAAGTGACCAGACAGATGCAAGGCCAAGAAAGGACACAGGGAAAGATGGCCAGGCACCTCCATGCCAGAAGAGTGCTGTTATGGTCTGAGCCTCCAACCTCCAGAACCGTGAGGAACTGTGCTTCTGTCCTGTGGCATTTCTCTGGCTGTCTTAAACGAATCAGTGCACATGTAAAGAAGTACATATTTCCTTTAATTTTAAAATCTCAGCATCACTCTTGCTATAAAGGGTGTATCTTCCTTCTATTTTACATTAGACTGTGGGTATTTTCCTACATTATAAATGACTATACAGAAATTCTGACATGTGAGTGTCATAACCCGTTCCATATGTCCTTACTGTGGGACAATGTATGGCCCTTCTCTTACTGGGTTACCATAAATAAGATGCACTGAACATTTTTACAGAGGAAATGTTTCTGAGTATTTCCTTGGGAAAAATTACTAAAAGGAGAAATAGTAGGTCATGGTTTTACTGGCTACTTTTATGTCAACTTGACACAAGCTAGAACCACTTGGGAAAAGAGGCACACTCAGCTGAGAAAATGCCTCCATAGGATTGGTCTGTAGGGCTAGATGGTGGTGGCACACCTTTAATACCACCACTAAGGAGGCAGAGGCAGGCAGATCTGTGAGTTTGAGGTCAGCCTGGACTACAAAGTGAGTTCCAAGACAGCCAGGGCTACACAGAGAAACCCCTTCTCAAAAAAATAAAAAAGGACTCGTCTGTGGGAAGCCTGTGGTGCATTTTTAAATTATCAATTGATGTGGGAGGGCCCAGCCCATTGTGGGTGGTACCATCCCCTGGATTAGTAGTTTGTATTCTATCAGGAAGCACATTAGAGATCAAGCTAGTAAGTAGCACCCTCCATGGCGTCTGCTTCAGTTCCTGCTTCCAGTTCCTGTCCAGCTCCGACTTCCTTCAGTGGCCTGGGATATAAAAGTGTAAGGGAAATAAACCCATTCTCCCTAAGTTTTTTTTTTTTTTTTTTTTAAGTTATGGTGATTCATCACAGTTAAAAACTGTAAGGTTGAGCTTGGTACCAGGTTCACCTGGTATTACTATAACTGACCTGACTATGGTGTTTATATAATGTTTGAATTTTTAAAGGGCTTTTAAAGTCAGAACATTTTCTATTGTAATATTCATATAACATCTTGGGGACAAAAAGAAAGGAACTGTTATAGCTTAGTAAGTGATGGGCTTGCATGTCAAGGGAGTCAACTGTGCTGGGTAGTTTTTAATGTCAACTTGACATAAGGTCACATGATCTTGGAAGAAGGAATCTTAACTGAGAAAACACCTCCATAGGACTGCCTGCAGGCAAGTCTGTAGGGCATTTTCTTAACTAATGATTGATGTGGGAGGACACAGCTTACTCTGGACAGTGCTATCTCTGGACATGTGATCCTGGTTGGAATAAGAAAGCAAGCTGAAGGGTTCTAAAGCTACACAGAGAAACACTGTCTTGAAAACCAAAAGAAGAAGAAAAGAAGAAGAAAAGAAGAAGAGAAAAAGAAGAAAGAAAAAGAATGAATGAATGAATGAATGAAGAGGAAGAAGAGGAAGAAGAGGAAAAAGAGGAAGAGGAAGGAGGAGGAGGGAGGAGGGAAGTAGGAGGAAGGAAGGAGGAAGAGGAGGAGGAGGAGGAGGAGGAGGAGGAGGAGCAGCAAGCCGGTACGAAGCACTCCTCTACATCAGCTTCTGCTTCTGGGTTCCTGCCTTAAGTTCCTGCCTTAAGTTCCTGCCCCGATTTCCCCTCACCATTGGAGTGTGACCTGAGACTTGCAAGGTGAAATAAACCCTTTCTTTCCCAAGTGGCTTTTGGTCAAGGTATTGTATCACAGCAGTGGAAACTCTAAGACAAAGGTATATTTAAAGAACTCTTCATGGACACTGCTACACTGTCTTCAAGAAAATGTGAACACATCTCAGTAGCATCACACTGCTCCTTTCTCAGAATCCATGCTAAGTGTTTCATCGAAAACATTTCTGCCAACAAGATTTTAGAGTCAAACTTGACAAGGTGATTTTGAAGTTCATTGAAAATTTGAAAGAATAGCCTAAAATTTTTAGAGAGTTGAGTCACCATGAGTGTAGATGTTCAATATGACATAAAAAATAGCTCATAAGATAGAAAAGCAGTGGTATGTAAAGCTATGATATGTGCTGTTTGAAATCTATAAAGGAAAAGACTAAGTCATTTACATACAATTCCAAGATTGCTAGTCACACATTTTAGGACTAAAGTTTAAATCCCTACCTACCCCAAACAGAAATGAAAATTTAAAAATGCGAAACACACATACACTGCAAGAATGACAACACTACAAATGACCTCCAACCACTTCTGCAGCGTGGCATGTGTTTATGGTGTGGCTTGGATGGAGGAGGGCTGTGTGTTCTATATGAATCACAAAATCTAGAAGTGATACAATCAATACAAAATCTACAAGTTTTGTACATCAAAGACAGCATAAAGACCTAACTCAGTCAAAAGATGTTTTAAAAGGCATAGAATGGATGTCCATAATGTACTAATTAGAAAAAAAAAAAAAACCAAAACAAAAAAACCTAAGTAGTCAAAAGAGGAAATTCTTTAAAAAGAGAAATGGGGCTGAAGTGGTTAGGAGTACTTGCTGTTCTTGCAGAAGATGTGGGTTTGCTTTATTAGTACCCACACCTGGCTACTCACAACTACCTGTAACTCTTCTGATATCCATGGACAGTGCATACTCAAGTGTACAAACCCACATCCATACACAAACATTCATACATAATTATTAAAAATTAAAATCTTTAAGATGAGGCAAGAAGCAAAAAAGATATTCAAGTCTAGTAATAACTAGAATGAATCCAAGTTAAAACAGAAATATTTTATTGTACTGAATGCATTCCTATACTGCTTGTACTTTTTAAGCTGTAAATTAACAAATCATAATTATATGAATTTAAGAGGCAGTAAGTAATGCCATGGTTTATGAATGCAATATGGAATAATAAAATTAAATCAGTTACTATTGCCTTTAACTTCAAATATTTAACTTTCTGTAATGAACACGTTTGAAATTTCCTCTTTGCAATTTTAAGTTGGTAATAATTAACTATATTCACCATGCTGGACAATAGAAAAAAACTTGCTCTTTCTGCCTGAGAATTTCTACCCTTTGGTAATCACCTCCACACTCTCCCACCCCAGCCTCTGCAGCCACCCTTCTGCTCCTGAGTCTGTGAGCTCAGCTTGCTGTATCCCACAGGAGGGTGATGCAGTGTTTGCCTTTTCTGTGTTTGCTTTGCTCTGCCAAATGTGATCTCCAGTTCTGCACCCACTGACATGTGATAGCATTCCTGTCCCTTAAAATCATAATCTCTCACGCACATGTACTCCATCTTCACAGGGCTGCAGTCATCTCTTAAACTGCCTGAGCAGATCCTCAGAAGGGAGAGTGCACTGGACAGTAACTTAGATCTGATGGACTTCCATGGACTTTGCTAGTGTTTGTTCACATTCCTGCAGAAAGCAGGGGAGGGTCCCTCTTCTCTACACCCCTACCATCACCTCTTCTTTTTATCTTTGAGAGCAGCTATCCTGACAGGTGAGACATAGCTCACTGGAAATTTCCATTTCCCTAATGATTAGGAATTGAAGCACTTTTTTCTGTTGGCCATTTGTATGTCTTACTCTGTGAACTGTCCATTTGGGTCCCTGGCATACACATTTTTTAACTCTGACTTTCTTTTTCCTTGCTATTGAGTTGCTTGAGCTCCTCCTCAGGTATTTTGGGCATAACCCCTATCAGGTGTATGGCATAAATACTTTCTTCCCACCGAAAGACCATCTCTATACACTGTTGTTTCCTTTGATGGATAGAAGCTTTTTGGTTCCGTGTAGTTTCTTTTGTCCCATTTACTTTGCCTGTATTTACTTTCGGGGTTAAGGAAAAAACAACAAAGCCATTGTCCAGACCAATGCATAGTTTCTCTTCCTATGCTCTGTGACCCACGGATGTTTTCTCTAGTGGTTCAGTCTCTGGTCTTATGATTCAGTCCTTAATTTGTTTAAAGTTGAGTTTTGTGTGTGGATGTGATAAGGGTTCATTTTCATTCTTACCATGTGGGTACCCAGGTTTCCCACCCTGTTTACTAAAGAGACTCAGCTTTCCACATTCCATATTCTGGGCATGGTGGTCAATAAACCAAACTCACTCCAGAGCATCAGCAGCACGCACCCTCCTTCTTACTCGTCTACTCCTGCATCAGCAGCATGCGTCCTCATTCCTACACGTCTACTCCTGCATCAGCGGCACGCACCCTCCTTCCTACACGTCTACTCCTGCATCAGCAGCATGTATCCTTTAGTATGCAGCCCTAACCTTAAACACAACAGTGACAGTCCTCCTCATTCATTTATTTTCTTTTCTTACTTCCATGTCTGACCTAACAACCGTTTAATTTCACGTAAGATCTTTGGAATGTGTTAACTTAGCAAACCACGAGCTTTCAGACTCCCCAAGCTAAGAATGTCACCAGACAGCACCTACAATCTCTGTAACCCACTTACATCATGTTCTCACCAGCAGATCTGACAAATGCTTTGACTTACGACTTTCTCTCATTCTGTGGTATATAACCACCTCCACGTGGAAACACAGGGCACAAGGTGACTCACTAGGAGCAGCTCTGCCTGAGAAGTGAGTCACATGCTGAGTGAGCACTGGCGATTGATTCTCCTGAGCTTTTTCCTTCTACTCCATAAGGTCTAGCTGGTCCATGCCCTGCACCAGGGCTCTTCTAACCCCACCCCCTCAGCCCTGGCCAGGTTCCTCTTCAGTTCAGTGTTCCTATCTCACCTGCTGACGCCTCCCACTACACAACTTCCTTCACTGTGCATACCTCTGGTGAAGTTGGTATCCTCTATTAGCACACATCACACATGATCCTCCTAGTCAGAAACTACACCTCTGTCTTCTCTCCTGAGTGCCTAAAATACGACTAGCAGACTCTTACTAAGTGTTGACTTATGCCAAGTGGTTAACATAGCTCAACAGTTAAGTTTTACTGACAGAAATAGCCTTCCCATGTAATTTGAGAAATGGATCTGGGAAGGAACAACCCCCCCCCCTCCCATACCACAGTGGAAACTTGCCATCCTAGGAAACTACCTTCATTAAAACCCTTAGGGTACCTTGGGAAGCAGGATGGCAGCTCCTAGCCACACTCTCATCTTCATATGCTAATGAGCTTCCCCAAGCCAACTCTGTGTTTCTGTGGCAGAAGACACATTTTTCTAAACTAAGTTATGAAGCACAGAGTTATGATACATCCCTAGTTTAATGGATACAAAGACCATTTGTGTCCCGATTTCCAACTGTTTGCTTTTCCTGAAAATTTATGGCATTTCAAACATACTGTTACAATCTCAGAGTACCTTTAAATGAGTCACAGTCACAGTCCACCTACTCTCTTTCCTGCACTCAGCTCCTTGGAAGGAAATACATGCTACCTACTTTTGTTGCTAGATAAATTACCATGTTGTGTTCAACAAAATGTATTCAGTTCAAGATCTAACTCAAAATACCATTCTTCATAAAGCCATTATCTTTCCAGGAAAGAACACGTGTTGAGAGCCCCTCACATCTCACCTCAAAACCTACCCTCTTGCAGTTTGCTGTTCCCCCTCTGCAAATTTCCACCTTGTCAAGATGCCTACCCTGCACCTTTAGTCAGATGGCAGGCTGCTTTTGCAGGAAGAGACTGCTGTCTGGCCTCTGTCCCGCTCATCTGTTCTCAGCTCCTTGCCTAGCCCCTCTCTAAACCTTGCCCACTGCAGATCTCAAACTCCCTTTACCAGCCTGGCTTCTAGTTCCGCCAACAGAAGAAACTGGTTAGACTCAAAGAAAGCTATTCAAAAGATAAAAAGGAAACGCAAATGGCTCTTAACATATATCCAGGTGGGGAGAGGTTGGTTCTCTTGGTGGTAATGCTAAGAGCTGCTGATAAACACAATGCCAGTGCCCTTTTTCAGACGCAGTTCAGGGGTGGCAGCAGGGAGGCACTAGTGCCCCATGGCTTCAGCAGCAGACCCGTGCCTTTGGCTTACTTGGGCAACTGCTAACTAGGAAGCACAACAGAAAGTCACTGGTCTTCCTGGCCCTGTGACAGCAGACATAGACATGGGTCTAGAGCCAAAGAGAAATCTCTGGTCCATGAGTTAAAAAGTTTAAAGATGCCTGAATTTAGACCCTGGCTCCATGCTCTGATTGGTGTCCCTCACAGAGCACAAAGAGCAGGATTGCCAAGGTCGAGGAAATGGGAGGAAGACCCTGAGAAGGGAGCCCAGATTCTTGGGATGCTGCACACTGCTCTAATGCCAGCTCATGTTCACTGTTCCCCCAGGTCTTCTAAGAGCTAGTCTATTCATCTCAGACTCGCAAGAGAAAGCGATTTAAAAAATAAAAAAAGAAATGCAAAAGTCCCTTAAACATGTAAAAAGAAGCTCAATTTCTCTCAAGAGAACTACAGTTAAAACTGCAATGAGATCTCTCTCTCACCTAAACTAGTGAAACCCCCAAAGCATGCCCACGTGCTCCACTGGAACAGCTGTGGGAGAGCAGTCCACCACACAGCACCAGTCAAAGTCTGCAGACAGCATCTTCTCTAGACAGGTGACCTCAGAGGAATTTAGCAAAACTCCATGTGTACTCCCCTTTTCGACTGTGAAAGGCCTCTTGTAGCACTCTGTCCCAAAAGTATACTAGCAAAATAGGGAAAAGATGGACGTACAAGGCAACCAAAAACATTTGTAGTAGCAAGACTGAAAAATAATATAAAGGGTTCACCAACAGAGAACTGGCTAAACAAACTCAGTTGATGTACACAGCACTATGGCGCTATGAAAACGATGCACAGCATGTTTCTCCATCCTAGCTCAGGCAGAGGCATTATATACTATGACCTGATGTCCCCCTGCCCCCCCCAAAAAAACCTACACCCCTAGCAAAGATTTTTACAAGGCTGGCTGGCTGACCAGAACTTTCTGACTATGGAGAGCTGAAATGTATATCCACAGCCAAAATTATCTTGGGCAACCTTTGTTTCCTCTATAGTCATCCATTGCCTGTCTCTGTGTCTAGCCTAATATCCTGTCAACTCTCAGGGGAAACCTTTGGAATGTATTGGCGGACCATGAGCTTTCACGGACGCCAGAGCTAAGCACACCATCAGACAGCATCTGAAATCTACAGCAGCATCACCAGCCGTGCTGAGACCCACAGCCACGTTCTCAATGGATCTGGCAAACACTTGATGACTTCTGTTCTGTGTCTGTAAGAAGTTCATGTGACCAAGTCTATGTTGGCACATTTTACTAGGGGCACAGTCACTCATATCTGGCTCAAAATAAACTGTCTTACTCTACTTGAGCCAAGAACTGTGCTGGGTTGCATTTCAAAGTCAAACACTGATCCAAGGATGATGAAGTGAATGGTCACCCTGCCCTTTGTGCCCACCTGTTTGCACTGGCTCCTTCAATGGCACCATGAGTTCTTTCTGGTGTTCAGGCCCCTTTTGTTCAGGCCTTGGTCTGCTGGTTGATTCCGAGATGGCTGTTGGCTACCCTCTTACTGTTTTCAGATCATTTGGTCAAAACATTCATCACTATAGTGCATTTGCCCTTTTCTGCTGCCTTCTCCCATGTCTAGCTCTGTGGCTCGTATTGTAATCTTGCTTCTTTTAGTTTCCAAGTTCTGTGGCTGCCTGCACATGAAGACTGCAACAGGGCAGAGGAGTCAGGAAAACTCCCCAAGGCATGCAATGGATTTGCTGAAAGCCTATGACAATATAGCCCATTGCTTTCAACTCCAAAGTGTGATATGTTGTCATAGGCTACCTACCATATATAAATATAGGCTATCCTATATACATAGAGGGTATCCACCCAGTGTGTCAGCCCCTCACATTCTTGTGAATACACAGGATAAACATGAGACACAGTAGAGGGGCCAACCTTGGGGTAAGACTATTCCCATTAATGCAGCATATATTTGATCCAAAACACATATCCTACCAGCTATGATAGAAGGCTATAATTTTTGAGAATGAAAATGGGAAATTGAAATTCAAGGAAGGATAAAGTGTTTGGTACTCACACTAGTCTTATGTTCCACAATTCTGGAAATCTAATCCACAAGTATTTTTTTTTAATGGTGAACAATTGGTATATATGGAAAAAATTGTACATTTAACTAAAAGTCCTAGGCAATAATAAAACTAAAGATTTTAAATAGGCAGACTAAGGAATTTAAAAAGTGAGAAATGATGAAACTGCTAGTTTACAAAAATATGAAAGGGAATTTTAGAAACTACCTCAAGAAAGAGAGAGATGTTTAAAAACGGAAAGTTAATAAAGTTTCAGAAGCTGTATCAAAAGTGATGAGGTTTCAGGAATTAGTTTTCCTAACCTCCATTCATCGCTGTTGTTGACCCCACCTCCTACTTTCTATGCTTCTCTCCTCTAGACTCAAAGGAAAAGGCTCCTGTGACCTATTTTTAGGGAAAGCCTGGAGGAGCAGCACTCCTGACACTCTCTATACACTCTGGGCAGAGCCTGCTGCGAACTCTGCACGCAGTGTGCCACAGTCACGGCGGTCAGCGGGACTCTCCAGGATCTGCTGACGACTTCCCATAACCTTTCTGATCTAAAACTCAGGTTTCCCTGACATTTTCACCTTTCACCGGGTCTCTTACACCTCAAAGGCAGAGATGAAACTGCCTCCTTGATTGTATGAAGAGTGTACTCTGGCCCCAATTTAACATGGCTGCATGATGACTGTGTCGTGTTTGTCTAATGTGTGCTCATGACAGCTCTTGAATTTACATATAATGGTGTTTTTCTTCTAGCCTGTGTTAATCTGTGTTTATTACCAGATATTCTTGCTGGAAAACAAAATTTAAAGGGTTTTACTTAAGACTTACAACTATAACAAGAACTTTTAGAGATCTTAATTTATTGCCCTTTTATAAATTTGGACCATCACTTTCTTTTTAAATTAAGCTTGTTTTGACTTTCAATATAAAGCTGGTATCACCCTATGTTTTAATATAAAGCTTGTATTATCTTGGTCTATCAGTGTGATGTTTCTGACCAGTACCCTTAGATAAATATCATTTGACATGTTTTCATGATAAACTCCTGCCAAGAAAGAATGTAATTAAATAAGTAAGCATTCACGTAAACTTACTCCATATTCCTTCAGTTCACACAATTAACAGGAATTTCAAACATCCCCCTTCCTAGGCTGAGTCACCTGTCCCCAAATGCTAACAAAGGTATAAATACTGCTGCAGGGCAGAGAAAGACAATGTCATCAATGTGGCTATACTGAGGAAATGACTGCAAGAACCAAGCAACCCCAAGTCCATTTTTAGGGTGCTGACATGAGCTTTAAATTTAAATAGAAGTCAGGCGTGGTGGCACAAGTCTTTAATACCACCACTTGAGAGATAGAGGCTAAGGGATCTCTGTGAGTTTCAGGACAGTCTGGTCTACAAGAGCACGCTCTATGACAGCCAGGACTACACATTAAGACACTGTCTCAAAATAAATAAATAAATAGACAAAGAAATGTAAATAGACTAAAACAACAAAACAAAACAAAACTACCAGACAAGGGGTGAGAGATATAATTAACAATCCCAGTCAAGGTTTTTTAAATTTTTGATTCATTGTATGTATATATACATGTGTGTGAGAGTGTATACATGAACCACATAGCAATTGTGAAGGTCAGAGGGACAACTCATGGGAATCAGTGTTATACTTCCGCCATGTCAGTCCTGGGGATAGAATTCCGGCCACCAGGCTTTACTTGCTGAGCTATCCTGCTGTCTCACAGATGTAGTATTCTTTTGAGGTGGGGGACAGGTTCTCCCTCTGTAGCTCTGGCTGGCCTGAAACTCAGAGATCCACCGACCTTTGGGCCTCTTGAGGACTTAAGTCCTTTATCGTTTGAGGGGATAAGATGTTGCCAGGAGATGACTGCTGTTGCCCTCATATGGAGGATTGTTAGTCTTGGGTGGCCTTTTTGTTCTTACAATCCATACTGACTGAAGATTTAGGACTTATCTGAAGTCACTTATCTGAACCTTCAGCTTTGAGGGGGGTATGAATGGGTTAGACCGGTAGATACTTCCTGAGTGGTTGATGTGGTTACACTCAGTCACATGGGAATCTGACCCCAGGAACAGAACACAGACACACAGAATGAGGCAGAGATGTGGGACTTGTTCCCTGCCACCTGCTTCTTACTTGTGAGCTCCAAAGAGAAGTCCACGCTCTTTTCTGAGTGCCAGTTAAATCTTTATCAAGTTTGCTGGTAAAAGGAAAAAAACTTCCCTAGGGCTCTCAACATTTTCTGGCTCTGTTTCAGATGCAGCTTCCTGGATTTTCATTTATAACATAAAGAGTAATTTTATTAAGAAAAAAATGTTTTCAAATTTTATAAAGACAAAAAGAAACTACAAAGCATGAGAATAAGATACAAAATTACAGTCATAGACTATATATTTTGATAAAGGAGGTTAAAGGAAAGTCATGCTTTTAAGCAAGAAAGGATTTTATCTAGTAAATAAGACTTTTGTCCTAAAGTCAAAGGTTTTACAAAAACAGAAAAAAGTGAAGCCAAAATTAGAAGGTTGGCATATGTTGTAAGATTTGTGAGAGATAAAATGTAGAGAGAATGTGTAAATAATTAAGTTCACTATAATTAAAAGTTATTAAAAATTCTTTGCGTCCAAATTAGACCCAATGATGTAAAAGTAAGCTCTACCTTTCTGCTCACAACAGTCCACTTTGCATGAGCAAAACAGCAATGAAAATACTCAGAGCACAAGGGTTCTGTGCTTTGCCCCTCATGCCTGTAGTGCCAGGGCATCAGTAAGTCAATGCTAGGTTTGCATGTTTTCCCATTGTTTCCTCTGATCAGAAAGGCAATACTTTAGCAGCAGGAAAAAAATCTGTTAGAAGAAATTATTTCTAGGGCTGGAGAGATGGCTCAGAGGTTAGGAGCACTGGCTGCTCTTCCAGAGGACCTGAGTTCAATTTCCAGCAACCACATGTTGGCTCACAACCATCTGTAATGAGATCTGGTGCCCTCTTCTGCTATTCAGGCATACATGCAGACAGAACACTGTATACATAGTAAATAAATCTAAAAAGAAAAAAAAACCAAGAAATTATTTCTACTCAGGGCATTTCATCTAAGTTGTACAATGATTGTGCTACATATTTTAATGGGCAATATTAAAGTGTACATGTAAATCCTGGCCTATTATACAGTTTTCACAGCACCTGTGGTCTTCAAACCTCTACACTGACAAGTGATTATCAAAACTGATTAACACTTGTGACTCTCTTAGCTAAAGACACTCCCATTAATTCCACTACATCTAAGATCTATCTCTTTTGGAAAACCCAATTATCTTCTAATAAAATAATTACTAGGCATCTTACAGAAATGGACAAGTACCATATAATCTATTTCTGCTAAAGGGAGACATTACACACCACTACAAAGGACTTTAAAAAATGATAACTAAGTCAGCATGGCATTGCACATCGGTAACTCAAGCCCTTGAGAGGTGAAGGCATGAAGACCAGGTTACTCCTAGCCACAAAGTGAGGTCCAAGCCAGCCGAAGATACTTGAGATAGTGTCTCACACAAAACATAAAAATACAAATGCAGAGTCTTTCTACAGTGAGCTCCCAAGACATGAGTGACTTTATGGAGAGTTAAAACCAAATGATTTCCTCCATTATTAAAATTCATGTCCAATACCCCACATCCCCCTTCAGTCTCAACTAAATGACTTCTTACTCCCTGGTTGTTTATTTACTTTTGTATGGCTGTGGTACCATACCTTGGGTCAAGGCAACTTATAAAAGAAAGAGTTTTGGGGCTGATGATTCCCAGAGGGTTAGAGTATACGATCATCAAGATAGGGCATAGCAGCAGACAGGCAGGCAGGCACGGTGCTGAAGCAGTAGCTGAGAGCTCACAGCCTTGTTCACAAGCCTGAGGCCGAGAGAGCACTAACTGGGAATGGTGTGGGGTTTTGGATTGTCAAAGCCCACCTCCACTGGCACACCTCCTCCAACAAAGCCACACACCCTAATCCTTCCCAAACAGTTCTGGTAACTGGCGGCCAAATATTTGAGCCTATGAAGCCACTCTCACTCAAAGGGCCACACCTACTGTGTTGCAAAACTTGAAGAAATCAACTCTTAAATTTTATTTCTTACCAACAGGGTCAACTCCTGAGATCCCTTCCTCGGGGACTTTAAAAGCTTTGTGTGAGCCCCACCCTCCACTATATCTACAGCTGAGTGCTCCACGTAACTGAACTCAGACCTCTGGGAGGGCTGCAGACCGCCTACCAGTCAAGAGCACTCGAAGCACAACTGTGGAGACTGGATTTCAGATCCTAGAACTTGCATAACGAGACAGGCATCTTTAAGTACATGGAGCTCCACTCTGAAGGGCTCTAACAACCTCTTCTGGCCTCTGTTGACACCATACAGGTGCAGACAGACAGACAGACAGACAGACAGACAGACAGACAGACAGACAGACAGACAGACAGAAAGCTTCAAAACCCCTGTGACAGCATCTCTACTAACCCATCTCTTTTGCATTGTACTCCTTAAATCTTTTTATGTTTAGATTTTTTTTAATTATATGAGCTACTTGGAATTTTTATTGGTATGGTTTCCTAAACTATAAAAAACAATGCTGACATTATGGTCTCACATTAATCATCTTTTTGTTATGACTGCTTATCCCTAAGACGTCCTGCTTTACATGAACCATAATATCATTAAAAAGTTCAAACGTTTTACTATCTTCCCTGAAGAATCCCTCAGTATTAGTGTAATACTGGGGAGGGGATTCAACTGCAGAGACCTGTTTTAATCTTCCAACATAACTCCAATTCTGAGTTTTAAATAAACTTGTTTTAAATCCTAGAGCCAAAAGTTAGAAAAAAAAAAAAACCATATTAAGTGGGTACAACCAATTGGGTTGCTCTGTTGCCACGGACACTAAATACATTAAGGATATCTTCAGCAATATAGTCTTATTTGCTAATTCTGACGGACAACAAAGAGGAATTTCAAGAGTCTGTAATGTTTGGGGGCTTCTGGACTCTCCCTAGAGGGTATGTCACACCTGGCATTGGGGTTTTTGTTTAGTGACTCATTACTTGTAGGAATTTTCAGAGAGCTGGAAGCATCCTCCATGCTGGGTAGCTTTCACAGTGCCTGCTGCTGCCACGTAGGCTGCTGAGGGAATACAGGCATCAACAGTCTTTCCAGATGTGAACACTGTGAACCTTTAATGCCAACCTGACATGGACAGATGTACCCACTGGTGCAACAGTAACATGCCACTTCCTGTCACTGATTACATTGGAAGCCCACTCAGTAAGATGGAATCCATCCCTAGAACTGTAAACCCAGTCAAAAGCCCATGACCAAGGTAATCTACAGTGTTAGGGAGGGGCTGCTATTTGGCTAAACTGCCGTAACATCAAACTGTCTTCTAAATATCTGTATTTACGCTATCTCTGGAGATAAAGGTGATTCTCGGCTTTAATCAAGAAGCCCCTTTGCAACAAGAGGAGGTAAAAACAGAAAGGCATTACTCCACAAGATACTGAGAATAAAAGATTGTTGAGGGCTCAGTCCTAAACACAGTAATTATACTACTCTCCTTTAGGTCCAGGAATATTACAGAAGAATTTATAGGCAGCAGGCTACATATTGAAAGCAAGTCTATAGTGACAGATGGACCTCAGTGCATACCGAAATGGTAAGCCACACAGAGCAGTTTCAATTAACTTCAAGACATACTTTCTTATACATTTTGAGTGAGATATACCCTAGGACACAAAAATGATTAAAAAAAAACTTACACTATTTTTTAGTAATGACATGGTCTATGACAGCATTGGTACTGTTATTTGAAAGGCTATTTTGTATTCATAGGAACAGAGTTAATGAATTATTGTACTGTATCACTGGTAACTAAGGTAAAAATGGAGAAAAGGAGTTGGAAGACAAAAAGGCCAAATTGAATTTGCTAATTTATCTGTTAAATATATGATATATAAATAAGGCTATGAGCAATCACTGCCTACTTCTGCAAACAGGAAGGCCCAGAAACAGGAATAAAGGTAGTAGCAAGCACCATCTATTGTTCCTACACTAAATTTTCACATGTCACCTCCCCCTAAACAAAATGAGGGTTCCTTGAGAATAGCTGCTTTCAGAAGAAGGGTAAGAACCAACAAGATGAACCTAGTGTGCTGTGTCATGCTAGAAATCTGAGAACTACTCAGAAATGCTGAGTCATACTGCCCACTCCAAGGACCAATCTAAGATGAGATTGTCTGAACACCAATGATAAATGGTTTTTAAAAAGTTGAATGGCTGGAGAGACAGCTCAGGAGCTAGAGTATTTATAGTGCTACCATGAGGACCCGAGATTAGATCCTCAGCACCCATGTAAAGAGTGCATGTCTGTCACCCACGCATTGTCGCAGAGACAGGTGATCCTCAGCACCTGCTGGTCAGCCAGTTAAGCCAATCAATGAGCTCCAGCTTCAGTGAGAGACATCTATCTCAAAAACTAAGGTTCATAGCGACAGAGAAAGACTTGCAGCAACCGACCTCTGGCCTAAATACCACAGCACACACACACACACACATGCATATATCACACAGAGACAACAACAGAAATGTTAACTGTGAGCAACCCTGTGAACACCCTCCTAAAGAAACCCACAAACCTACTTCTTGGCTCACAGTTGGAGGATGCTAGGGAGCTACTTCTTCAATTTGAAAATTGGTACAGAAAGGAAAATGTAACATTCATCCCACTTTTCCTGGGAAAGCTACATCTCAGGATTACCAAATGAAACCTTAGAGAAATATTTTCTTCCTAGCTATCCAAAAAGGACAGACTTGGAAGGCATTCTGTATTCTCAAACTACAAAGGAGCAGATTTGTGGAATAGTCATCATTACATGGAAAAATCCGAGCAAGACAATTTGAACGTGTACATGTTTCGTGACGCCGTAGCACACACAACATTAACTGTGGAGCAGTTACCTAAAATTAACAGTAAAATCTGACTTGGCTTCTAACTTCTGTGTCACAAGAAATACAATGGGTGAGGATGTCTTGGTGCTCAGTGACCAAAATCCAGGGCATCAGTTATTCTGTAGACAAAAATTTGTTTTCTTCAAATAATAGTCTTACTAGAGAAAGAGTGAGTCTTGGGGGGTGGGCAGATGAGGAGCCTTATCAGAAGTATTTTGGGAGGGTCCTGGGAATGGAACCCAGGGCATTACGAATGCTAAGCAAGCACTGTGCTACAGAGTTTCCTCCCGCTTAAATTATGATTTGAATAACTTACAAAGTACAAATTTTCTCACTGCAGACTTTGAAACTATTAGGAGCCATCTCAATACTGGCTGAGCAGTATTTGAGGAATTTTAATGGCCTTATAACAATACACATTTGCTTTAACAGTTATGTAATGAAATATTTACAGAGGACATTGTAAATGATAGGGCACTTATGGTTGACTTCAAAATAATCTAGCGGTGGGACTAGAGAGATGGCTTAGTACTTTGTTTTCCGAGACAGGGTTTCTCTGTGGCTTTGGAGGCTGTCCTGGAACTAGCTCTTGTAGACCAGGCTGGTCTCGAACTCACAGAGATCCGCCTGCCTCTGCCTCCCAAGTGCTGGGATTAAAGGCGTGCGCCACCAACACCTGGCTGAGATGGCTCAGTACTTAAGAGGACCGGCTGCTCTTGTAGAGGGCTCGGCACCCCCATTGTGGCTCACAACTATCTGTAACTCCAGTTTCGGAGATCTGACCCCCTCTACTGGCATCTTTGCGCACCAGGTACACATGTGGTGCACAGACATCTGCAGGAAAATATGCATACACATAAGAATAACAGTAAACCGGTGGGGAGGAAGTTATCGGGAGATAAAATTAAGCTGGCTGTGAGTTGGTCCCAGGACAGGTGGTAGGGACTGCAGTCTTCACATGAGTGAAGCATGCTACTCAGAGAAGTAAACATCAATGCAAAATCTCTCAATGTCTATGAAAAATCAGCCCTTGGCAAACATATGTGAAGATCACAAAGTATAGCACTGAACAGCCGGGTGGCGGTGGCGGTGGTGGTGGTGGTGGTGGTGGTGGTGGCACACACCTTTAATCCCAGCACGCTGGAGGCAGAGGCAGGTGGATCTCTGTGAGTTCAAGGCCAGTCTACAAAGAAAGATCCAAAAAGAAAAAGGTGGAGTACTAAACAAACACCATGCCGGGGAGACTGGGAACTCATGACACAGTAGTTTCTTTTGCTCTGATAATTCCTCCACGCTTCACCGGTGCCATGTTAGGGTCTCTTGCAACTCTTCCTAACACGGAGAAGACAATCACCACAGACCCATTCTGCTAGAAGGATGTGTCCCAGCAAGATCTACGAGCAGCCATCAAGTGAGATTGGGCTGTGGCAGCAGCAGCCAGGGGTAGGATGATCAGCTCAGGCCCACTCCCAGGGACAGAGGCCCCTGATCAGGTTGCAGGCTTTCCTGCTAAGCTGAGCAAATGAAGCAGCATGAAGAGGGAAAGGCACAGGCCAGGGCGCCACACACCTATAGTCCCAGCCTGTGAGAGACAGACACAGTGGGTTATGAGTTATGAGTCTACCAAACCAAACAGAACAGACACAAACACACCCCCCACCACAAACAAACAAACAAACAAACAAACAAAAAACAAAGAGGAGAAGAAGGAGCAGCAGCAGCACAGAAAGAGTGCTTTGGCGGGAGAGACTAGGATGCAGACCTGACACCACTCCCTTTGCTGTGTCACTTGCTGGCATTAACACATGTTTTAACACTAAAATCTTATTTTAATGACCACAAACGTTTTAAAGTCATTTTTAAGGTCTATAGAAGAATAATTAAAAGACCCTGAACTGTTGAAAGAAGACTGAGAACTGAGAATCTATGAATCTAGACACTCTATTAGAAACCCACAGTATTTTTGTTGTTTTCCTATTTCTTCCCAGCCATGACAATCCCAGGCTTAGTGAGTGGCTCTCAAGGAGGTTTCATCTTAAGATATTCTCCTGTAAGTACATCTGACCTGCCTGTGCCCCTGTAGTGTCCACTCAATCCCTGGGAGGTCTCTGCAGGATGGCTAGCTAAGGGCTACTTGCTGCTAAAACGCATCTGACACAATCAAAATGGACATCCTGTCCATTACTGCTTTCAACAGCTCTGTAAGCCAAGCAAAGCTGCAGTGTCAGACTCGGGGTATTGAGAGCCCGTGCTCCCTGCCTGCCTAGTGTGTGCAGCTCTGAACCGTAAAGATGACCCCCAGGAGGTCCAGAGTGAGTCCCACTGCAGGGCATCTGCTGGTAAGTTCACATGCACAGCTGCCTACCAGCACTGCTGCTGGGGGCGATGACAGTGCCCTTTGCAGTCACACTTGTTGTATGCCTCGTAGAAAGGAGCTTGAATAGGTGTCCTACCAAACCCCAAAACTTCTTGCATTTGCAATCTTCTCCCATCATCTGACATGCCCGAGACTATTACAGACTGGATCAGCTTTGACTAAACAAAAGTGCAGAGCAAGAATGCATGCCTCACTATAACCGATACCAAGTTTTGTTCTTTTAACGACCTCTCTATATGGGCCTGTTTCTTGAGTAATTGTAGTATCAACAAACTTGGTCTTCTTCAGTATGAAGGGGATTTACTTGCATGGGTGAAACATTTATAAGAATGCAATCCTTAAGCCGGGCATTGGTGGCGCATGCCTTTAATCCCAGCACTCGGGAGGCAGAGGCAGACGGATCTCCGTGAGTTCGAGACCAGCCTGGTCTAAAAGAGCTAATTCCAGGACAGCCTCCAAAGCCACAGGGAAACCCTGTCTCGGGGAAGAAAAAAAAAAAAAGAATGCAATCCTTGGGGCTGAAATGTTAACACACAGGTTGGGAATCTACAGGGTCTTGGTTCCTCAGATTTTCTCAGCAAGGCCTCTCCTGACTGCACACAACGAAGCCTGAAGTATCCAGAGGACCTAGGAAGCCCATAGCCACAAATCTACACACCCTACAGAATTAGAAGACAATGACACCACATGGTGCTTCAAATATGTTAATTTTCATTAACAAAATAGCACTAATAATTCATTTTTAATTATATCAACAGTAAAGTGAAAAATAATTATTTTGGTTGAGCTCTGAAAATGTTTTCCTCAATCAAAAAAATTCCAGTCTTGACATTTCTGTACGCTGCAAGGGAAACATACCAGGTGTGGGGACTTTTAGGCTCCAACCATTGACTGTGTGTTGAGTTTGTACTCCTCTTTCCTTTTACAGTCACTGCCATGCTTGAAGACTTGTGTCAGTGTGGGTATGTGTCTCAACATGGACAAGAGAACTGAATTCTCTTCAAAGGCACAGAATTCTATTTTAGGTAAGGCTAGGCAAAAGCATATCCTGTTCCCAACATATATTGAGTTATTTTCCAAAGAAAGCTACAGTAAAAGCACAAATTCAAGGATCTCATGAGCCTATCTTTGCAGGAAGGGAAGAAAAACCCAAGGACATGGGAGTAAGTTGTCTGGAAAGCAAAAGGCACTCTTAACATCACCAAGATCAAGACTAGAGATGGATGGTGTGCAATGGGCCTAAGCAATGCCTAAACAAAGCCCCCCTCCCACAACACACATTCACAAGCAAAGTAACCCTGAAATTAAAATACCCTTGGAAAAATAAACCAGGCAGCTAAGCAGAGTGAATCTGGAACTGACATGTCTATGAAAACATTCCCACAGCTACACATACCATTCATCTCAAATCAAAGCCAACATGCCTTCGTAGCCTTGGAAACTATGACCATCGAATCAATACTAGACCTCCTCCCCAGCCTCACCTACTATTAAATATAGAAAAGCCTTTGGTGTGGAAGCCTTTGCGTGGCTATCAAGAGCAATTTCTATTCTGTAAATCTGGACAACTCCCTAAATGCTTCGAATTCCTAGCTGTGGTATAATATTCATATTTGTTTTTTCTTTAGCTTTACTGAGTTTATTATTTTGAATTCTTCCACAAATAAAGGCTCGCCTCTGTCACTCAGCCATATGGCATTCAAATTCAACTAATGTCCTTAATCAGAGATGATTAAGAGGAACTATTAAAGTAAGAAAAATCTGAAGACAAAGTATCTAAGTATAATATGCAAAACTATCATTGTAATACTTACCTATTAGGCCCTTCTCCAGAGTGAAGGTTTTGTTTGTAAACATACATTCAAAAGCCACAATGTGGAAAATCTTGTTCACTGTGTTGTGAGTCCCAACTATTCGGATATACCTGAGGGTGAAAACAAAGCATATGCGTTGGAATGAGCTCCGCCACAGCCAAGCCAGGCACAGGCAAGTAAGGCATACCACACACACCACACCACACACAGAGCACATGGGACCTTGAAAATTCTCAAGTCAACCTTCTTGACTGGCTCATGGCCATGCCACTTCACAGGGAGTTAAGCAAACCTCAGCTCTGACTCGCCTAGAAATCACACCAAGTACTATTTAGTTCAATCCGTGTATGTCAGAACAAATGTAAACCCATGAGATATTTACCCTGGAGAATAACAACGGTCTTCTACCTTCCTCATGGCTAGGAGTCTATCTGGATTCATGTGCAAAACTACAGGCAAAATCAAACGTTTCAGCTTCAAGAGCTTCCACCCATTGCAGACAAATGCATGAATCAATACTGCTTCCCTGTCCAGAAGGAAACACGCACACAAACTTAAAAAACAAAACAAAACAAAACCACTATGGACATCTTTTATTATAGTACTGCTCCCAAGTCCCCACTGGGAAGTGAGGCCCATATACTTACACCAGTCCCACACTTTACTGCTGGGGAGCCTTCTCTGTAGAGAGGACCCAGCCTGCTCTGCAGCTTCCCTCTGGGCCCCACAGCTCTGCATCTGCACATGGTGTGGAGTTTCACCGGGCAGGTCTGGAGTGTCTTGGCCTGTTCACCCCATCCATTCTCTAGAGGCTTCATCTCTGACAAACAAGCATTAAACCTTGGAGCAACTTGCTCCCTTAGCTCTAAAACGACCAACACTTCACAGGTTAATGAAGACACAACTCAGTCTTCTAAGTGTCACACAGTAACACAGGGAATGTGCTCTATGCTATCTCCCTGGACTTCAAAGGAAGAACCATGATAAATAACTAGATTAACTAAGAACATTCTTCCAAATTGTGAACCATGCACTGAGGGACGGGGGCATATGAGAGAACAGATTTCAATTAGGAGATGGCGGGCCGAGCAAGGTTTTAGTAATATCCTCACTCTGCATGTAGAACAACCTCCGATTCAGATGATAGAATTTTACTTCTAAGTTAATCGCTGCTCACTAATTCCATAATTTCCTAACATTTCTCATCACTCTGAATTAATTGTATAATGTAAAAGACTATTTGAAGCATTCACATTAATGAGACTATATTTAGGGGTTTTGCATTATGGGCCATCTTCTTCCGCTTCTTCCAGCCTGAGCCTCATGGCACTCCCTGTGCACCTCATTTAGCCATCTGCTCCTTGACACAAGCCAATCACTCATCTTCGTAACCCATACTAACGGGATCTCCTGGACTAGCTACTCAGAATGCCTGGACTTACTGCAGGGAGAACCATCCTTCCCTTGCTGAGACCGGCAACCGCTCCTACCTTCTCTTGATTTCCTCAGCCTCAGTGCAGACCAAGAGGGAGGGCTGAGAGTTCATTTAAATGAAATTCTTAATGGTCTGAGTAGTAGAGATTGTGTTGTCTTTTACTGTGTGCTTTCTGGGAGCGAAGAGGTGTACTAATCCTGGCACCTTGGCCTGAATCTAATTTTGATCATTTCCTGTAACCACAGGAACTCAACTAGCACAGCACTTTCAACCGCACATGGCCAAGACAGCCTGAGTGCTGCTGTCTGCAATCTTGGAGCAGGCAGTTGGATGGAATCTGATAATATCCTATTGGAAAGGTTGAGTCACCCAAGAAGGAGCTTTCCTACTGTGCATGGCACAGGAGCCAGGAGGTGACTAACAGGACTCTTCCCTTGGCAGTGCCTAAAGCAGGTGCTTTCTAAACATGGAATCAAGCTCAAGTTTAGAGAACAATCATTTCCCAATTTTACTCTGATGTAAATGGCAGGAGGAGACAAAATTATTCAATCTTTTCATCCCTTGCAACACAGTTACAAGCAACTGAAGACAAACAGTTGTAATAGAACACATTTTACAACTTTAATGACAGTGTTCATGACAATAAACAAAATAATAGATAAGACGAGAAGAACACTGAGAAATGTCTCCAGGTCAAAGCCCCACATAAATGAAGACAGTGTTATCTCCGCCCATAATCCTGAGGTCAAATGGGCCATTCATCACTGTACATCAGGCTTCTTGCTGGCTACACAGCATGCCTGAAACAAGCCCTGACCCCCAGCTCACATGCTTTCTAAGCTTGTACAATACAGCATAATTTACAGAGATGGCTTGATGTCCTTACCCAAGGCCACACTTCAAGAAACGGAACACAGAAAGAAGGAAGCCAGACCCCCTTCTCCTGCACTGAAGAGACAGACTAGAAACAGCATGTGGTTTCAACAAACGTCTGGGTGTCACTGACTGCTGACAGCTTGGGGCCCTACACTAATAATTCAGAGGCCTGTCTTACTTGGAGACCCTTAAGCAATGACTGAGGAGGCACAGACATCTACCACAGACTCATTTCCTCACTAGAGCTCAGAATGGAGTACCCCCGAAAGGTGGATAAGAAGCTGTTAACTGAAAACCCAAGTAAAAGGGTTGGGATGGAGTCCATTTCTTTTTATTTTGTTTTGTTTTTTAACTTTATTTGAAAAGCAAAACAAAATGATCCTAGCATTTAAGCAAGAGTGGACATCACTCCTCTGCCACAGGAAACCCTGGACTGCAAATAAAGCTTGACGTGTGTTCTTTTCCCTTCAGCACTGTCTCTGTGGTGCACAGTCACTGATGTCACCTGGTAACGAGGACAGGGGCAACAAGAGCTGCACTGGTGTGCAGGGAAGAGCAGTGCTAGAAACTGTAGCACTGCAGTTTGTTCTCTCAGAGGTCCTCAACACAGCAGCTCAGGGTGCAGATAATTAAAACTTAAATGGGGCTTCGGAAGGCAGAGAGGCAGCAGATTAGCCGGTTCTGGGGAAGATGAATGCCATCCACATGAGTCCCAGTGAACCCTTCCACTTCCAACACTCTCGGGCCTTCCTTGTAGTCGCTGTCTTCAAGTGGCTGACAAAGCCCAGACTTTGAACACAGTTCAGAACAAGATGCTTCAGTAACGAAGTTCTTCGGAGCTAAGAGACTATGGGTGAAAGGGATTGTGTCTTCCTTAATAAGATAAAGTTAAAATGTTCAGGCCAGCCTACTAAAACTGGAAAGTACTGCTGAGTTTTAGAACAATGTGGGCTTCAGAGCAGTGCAGCCCACCATGTAATGATGAGTCATGAGACAGAAAAAATGTTAAAAAATTTTGAACCTAGGTTTCCTCCTCTATTAAGAAAGGTCAACAATACACATCCAGGTCAGGTTTTCAAAGCCAAACCCCATTGCCAGGTGTAGGACAGTGCCCTATGAGATGGTCACATAGCCCACAGAGTCTACCAAAGTAATATGGGTATTACCATTGTTCTTGATTGCCCACCAGAACTAGTCAGTAAAACCCTATTGCTGAAGATACCACATGTTCTGGATACAAAACACAGAAAAAGTTGGAATTGAGCTGGCAGCCCTCCCTCCCTCCCTCCCTCCCCCTCCCTCCCTCCCTCCCTCCCTCCCTCCCTCTCCCTCCCTCCCTCCCTTCTCCCAGCTAGCATTCAGTGTGCTGGATGGTGCTATGCAGGCCACTGGGTAAGAAAAGCTGTAAAGGATCACATGCCCACTGTTCCAGTAGTGACATGAATGTCCTGGGTCAGCCAGTGCTTCCTGATCAGGTCTGAAGCACACTCCAGTGGAGGGCGTGCATGCCTAGCACTTGCAAAGCTGCTCAAAAGCCTGTCTGTGGCTAAGCAGGCTGGTCACAGGATCTGTTAGGGACCCATTACTTATGTTTGGCCAAATGGACATGTAATTGAACTGCCTCCCAAATGTTTATACTAATACAACAACGCAGCACTCAGTCTTGACCAGAGAAGCCTGCTCTGGCAATGGGTGATGGTCAAAGTGACAAGAATAAGTGACTACTGAGTGTTGATGGCAAATGGGACATACCTCCTACTCCCAGGGAACATCATAGAAGAAGATGGCAAAAGGACTTGGGAACCACAGGTAGGGAAGAGTGTGGTGGAGCACTCACTTAGGATCACACGGCTGCTGCAGTCATCACGACACAGAAGCTGTGACGGCCTGTACCCCCATCCCCCAAATAAGAAGGAAATGAGGAACGGAGGGGGACTAGGTAGGCAGAAGAGAGTCAGTGGAGGTGGGAAGAGGATGGGGAGGATGTTGATTTCAGTACACTGCATACAAGGACTGTTGATTTTAAACATAATTACCAACAAAGTTACCCACAAAGGCCAACAATAGAAACTACAGAGTATTTAAATAAGTTACATATTTTAAAGTCGTCCAAGGCAGAGCTTGGAGAGTAGGATGCCCTTAGAGTAGACTGGTGGGACATTAGTTTGTGGTTTGCACTTTGAACCCTGGGCTTCTTAGGGGAGAACTCCTGACACCAGATGCAGATAGGTGGCGGCCACCCTCTGAGGCACCACAGCAGAGGGGCCCATGGGCAAAGGAAGCAAGCTCTATTAAGAGTGCACATTTCCCAGTGTAAAAAACCCTCCCCTTGGCTCATGGAAGCAAGGGAAGAATTAATGCCTCCACATGAGCTGAAAGCCTCTCCCCTCCATCCCAAGCTTCCCTCTTCAGTAGACAGGAGAAGGACATCCAGGCAGGGGCATAGGGCGTGGTACATCACACAGAAAAACCAAAGGGCTCATGGTTTTGTGCACACCTTGGAAGTTAAGAGTTTTAATTTATTAAGGAACATGAGATTTCAGTAAAGAGACCAAGTATTTTGCTTTGGTGACCTCATGGCTTTATCTGCCTGATGCAGAAAGGTTCAAATACTCACCCTTCATCTGCCCATCATTTCTGTCTGTTAGGGCTAAAGTCTCAGCCCTAACCCTGAAGATGCCAGGCATCTAAAGAGAAAGCAGTGGACCACGCATTCCCGCCTTAAGCCCCCAGTCTCTAGTCCTGCTGGACACCAAGCTGACTTTGTGGTTGGAGCTAATCCTTAACCTTTATCTCAGTTCCATACTGTTCCACACTGAGCATGTTCTAGCATCAGATAAGATTTAATTTTGTTAAGAATATTTAAGTGAGCTCTCAATGGATCGAATGAATCTAAAATTCAATAGGGTTTCAGTCTTTGGGAACCAAAGCTTATTTTCAAATTGGACTTTATACTATTAGCATCAACAGATGCTACTGATAGCTAGTGTTAAAGTGGTGCTAGCTTTTAAGGAGGGATCCTTAAGAGATTCTGTTTTCTTCCAAGTGGCCTTGGAGAACTCTGAGGAAAAATCCTGTTCTTTGCTATGGCTGGGGACAGTTCCCTGACAACTCTCACAAGGGGCCTGGGGTGACCTGGGGTTGGTCACTCCAAGGTTTCTGTTTGGCCTTTCTTTCCCTTCTTCCTCCTGAGAAAGCGCATGGTCCTCCAAGCCCCAGAGCAGCTAAATTCTGCAGGTCACCTATGAGTTCTTCCTCCAATTCTGGGCATACCGTTCGTGCTCTTAACAACAGACCACAAGCTAGAGGAGGAGTGACTTGGGGTCTTGTTGCTAAGGCAGCCAGTGGAGAACAGTTTGCTGCCAGAATGACAAAGAGCTTCTAGAAAAAGCATGTTGCAACAGAAAAGATTTGTAACTTAGGAAACCTTCCCTCTGGCTGGTCTGTGGAGCTATAGATTCTCCTCTGCTGATTGTGGCGAAGCCTCTGCAGCACTGTGCACTCAGAGAGGGAGAAATGTAAAGGTTAAACAGAGCCTAAGCAGCTCAGAGAGCAACCAGGCCCCTTGCTGTGTGGCCTTGGGCCTGTGGAGGGAGCAATGATGCTCCCGCTTCCAAGATACTCAACCTGAAGTGCAAACAAAATAAGAAGCCATCTTGTTTTCCTGAAAAAAATGATGCAACAGAGAAGCCAGTACAAGGAGGGAAAGTTGATGGGTAAAATAATAACCCAGTGTTCTCCAAACAGAAAGCCACCAACACAGATCTAAGCGTCTGCTGTTTCTCATAAGAAGCACAAGTGAATTTTGAACAGTAAGTTTCCCTGTCCCTCAGATATTCGGAGCCTAACATTGCCATTTGCCTTTGACGGGACCAGCTTCCCTTTCGGCAGCCATAACGGCCGAACACGTGCTCTATGATCTTGTCTTAGTCACTAGAGGTTAGGAGCCTGCCTCGTGACAAGGAACCAATCAGAAGTTAGCTGGTGGTGCTATGCTTTACGACCCTGGGTGTACTTTACGGACAAGCACACAGCAATGACACACAGAGCATAGCAACCACCCTGAGAGGGCCTATGGGCCATAACAACCAGTTGGCCAATCAATACAGGGCAAGCCTTCCAAGCCTGGAGGCAAACCAATCGTGAGCCTCTACGTACCCCTAGACACTCCCCTTACGCTGCCCTATAAGATCTTGGTCCTGTGGCTTCTCAGAGTCTTTCCTAGCCATCCGCCATGGTGGGTGGGTGAAAGACCCGAGCTAACATGGGGTTAGCTCATTAAATTACAATAAAGCCTCATGCATTTTGCAGCAAGCTCTCGAATCCGCCTAGTGATTGAGGTTGACCGGGGTCGTAGACCCCGGATACCTGAGTTTTCCAGGGGTCTAACACCTTCAACTTACAAAACTGTATTTGGAATTATTATCCCCCAAACTAAATGTAGTATTTGTATAAATCATGTAAATTATATAAGATATAAAGTTTATTTAGTTTATTTAATTTTCCACTTCTGCATGTAAGCTCTTAAAGGTAGCCTTAGTAAATTTATCCTTAAGATCCACCTTCCAGTTACAAAAAGTTATACTAAGCTCTGAGTGGAAAGACAGGACATAAGCCTTGATCTGGAGACATTTACACTAGGCCACAGGCAAGAGCAGACAGACCCAGGGAATACGTGGATCAAGTTCTTCATCTATCTTGGGCTCTACACGGGAGGTAGGAGTGGAGAGAAGGGTGGAGCACTCCACACCCACTCACTCACATATGGCAGCTTCATCTTGAACTCTCAAAACAAACATGGCCTTTCAAAGTCCTACTGGGAAAACCCAAACCAAACAAACACAAAGGAGAAAGGGTTCCCTTTGTCCCACCCCCAGTGATCAACAGCCTATGCAAATGGTATTACTGAGCACTTGCTATGTGCCTGCTACTCCAAAATCCCTCCCCATGAACTTACATTTAAAGTCAAGAAACAGAAAACAAATTTAAAAAAATCAAACAATTATCTGTTGTTTACAAGATTAACTACCCATCATAGACAAGTGTGCTTAACTAGAAGGTCAAACAGTTATAAACCACTGTCTGGGGGTGAAGGCTGAGTCAGGTGGGAAGACATAAGCAGTTCTGCCCAACATGAATGAGTCTGAGGCCCAGGTCTACCTAACATACTACAGACACTTAGTAGGACAAAGTAAAAAACCCAACCACACAGGCTTCTTACAGCTTAGAGAGAGAAACCAATTTGAATTTCATTAGAAAAACATGCTTTTCATGGTTTAGTTTTCTTCTCTTCAGATTGTAATATTCAAAAGATTATAAGGAGGAAGGAGGATGGTATATATAAAATGAAATTAAATCTGAGATACAAGTAGAAAAGAAAGAAGGAAAGGACAGAGGATGGACACGGAGAGGACAAAACGCCGGGAGTAAGCCAATCCTGCTCTCTGTATGCTGCTAATGTGAGGAAATCACCAATTTTATTACTCAATAAACCATCTGAGACCAACACAAAGTATAACTTAACAAATAGGACGAAATTACCAAAGTTAACATTTCCATTTCTTCATTAACTTTTCCCCAAGCCCAACATGCTGAGGGTGGGGAGAGAACTTCCTAGCTCTATCTTGGCAACAGCTGTATTATCTCTCCCAGTTTACCCAATAGGCTGTGAACTTCCACCAACACAGACAAATGAGCATAGTGGAAGTATTCATTGAAGGAAAAGGCCCGAGACAATCTGTTAGTTTCCTTGTAAATCTGTAAAAACTCATTTCATGACTGTGACTGATAAAACATACCTCCTCTGGGGGTCATGGATCAAGGTGGGCAAATGTTTCTTTCCCCCTTAACTAGGGTGGGCGCAGGCCATTCACTGCAACAAACCTTAAGGACAGAATAATTCTTTCTTCTTTTAGAACAGGCAAATGAACAGAGAAGGAAGTGGGGTAAACAGGAAGAGAAAGAATTTGGAGTCATGGATGTGATCCAAATGTGCTCTGTGCATGCATGCATGCATAAGTCACAATGGTCAGGCAGAGTGGCTCGTGGCTGTCATCACAGCACCCAGGAGGCTGAAGGATCACAACTGCTATAAGTTCAATGGCAGCTTGGGCTGCTGAGAGATGCCAAGTCTCAAAAACAACAAAATAAATTTCTCAAGGTCCTTAGTTTGTGTGGTTATATATGCTAGTTGTGAACGGTTTAAACATTTGTGTGGTTAAATATGCTAGTTGTGAACGGTTTAAACAAGAAAGCAGTTTGGTTCTCCAAAGAACATTTAAGGTTCCTAAGAAGGCAAACTTTGGCTGCCTGAAGAACTGCAATAGTGACTGAGAGTGCCAGGGAGTGAAGGGACGGAGGACATCAGCCTCTGCTCCATTCTGCTGAGAAGCAGCACTGGAATTCAAATCTAAGCTAACAGTTCTGAACACACCACACATTCACAGTCCATACTGACATGCAGTCAGTCATAACGCATGTTCAGACGTGTTATCATATGTGTATGTCACATGTAAACACAACTAAATATCATGTCAATGGTCTTATCATCAGACTGGAGATTGTAAAGCTTGACAAGCTGTAACCCCCAAAGCTTTGTGTCCTTTACACCTACCTAAAGGAACCTGTGTCCAGGCAACAGACCCTCAGAACACTAGCCAGAATGAACTGGGGAAATTCACTCAACTCCCAAAGCCCCAAGTATTCCATCTAATGCCTGGAGTCACCAATGTTCACAGAAATCTTCAGGGACCTTCCTCTTGCCTTGGAGGAACTGGGTACCTCTACTCAGAGTGGAAAGGGAAGGGGTGGAGCAATGGGGAAAAGCAAGGCAGCAATTTACATGGCACACAAATCAAGAGCAGTCTAATTATGTACAGCTCTCAACAAGAGGCAGAATAGAAAGTAAATAAAAACAATACTGGAGAAAATGAGGAGGGCATTCGCCAACCAACACTCAGAAACGGCAAACACAGGAGACACACAAGGACGAGCCACAGTGAGCATGAACACATACAGTGCACCCCTCAGAGTTGCTATAGTCTAGTGTGTGACCGATTTTGCCACAGAAGCCTATACTCCAATTTCCAAACAGCGAGGCAGATTATGGCAGTAGTTTCAATGCTACAGCTATGAGAGACTTGGTCTTTAGAATGTGAAAGCAAGCAAAGCAGGAACGGGAAGATGCTCCAAATGGCACTATCCAGTCTCTAGGGCTGTTTGCAGCAAGAGCTAAGTTGACAGCAGGCTATTCAAACCTGCCAGTTTTTCCAATCAACTTACAGGTCTTTTTTGCTGGTACAGACCTATGGTGCTGAGTCCTATGCATTGCCAAGGTTCACTCTGTAGGCCATCCTCTATCCATATCTCTTGTGGACTAGCAGGCAGCTTGGGAGGTGGAAACAGTTTAGCAAGGCTTTTCTTCCCCTCCCCAAAATGTCTTCAGAGTTCAACCATTCACCCCCTGGGCTCTCCTGGTACAGCATCAGTGGTAAGCCGGGGGTCAGAGAGAACGCCAAGCCTTACACTTGCTTCACAAACTCAAGAAAAGAAACATTTGGGGACAGAGTGCACACACAGAGTAACATGCTATTGTAAAAGAAGTTTTTGCTTTGCTTTGTTTTCTCATTAACAGGAAGATTCTGGGTCCCTGGCAGTAGGACCCCAATACAAACCTGGTACAAAAGCTAGCTGGTTGGAGCCCATCCCCTACAGTGAGATTCCATGCTCAGTCTTAATGCATGACAGAGGGGCCTGGCCCTGCCCCAACCTATTGTGCCAGACTTTGTTGACTCCTCATGGGAGCCCTTACCCATGAGGAGGAATGGACTGGGGGTGGGCTGGGGAGGAAGCAAGGAAGGCTGGGAGGGAGAACTGTGGTTGGAATGTAAAATAAAATTTAAAAGAATGAATTATTAAAAAAAAAAAAAAAAGATTCCGTCCCATCTCTAGAAGCTACTGCTAGCCTCTGGTCCTTGGCCTCTTCAAACAAACCAAAGCTGCCTTTACTGTTTGCTTCTCTTTAATTTAAAAAATAATATTATCAGTGCACATAGTTAAAAGTCAAATTGCCTGTAAGGCTTGCTATGACAAATCATCCTGCTCCATTTCCTCCCCTCCCCAGAGGAGCCACTGTTATCTGCTTTAATTCATTACTTTAGGATTTATCTTGCATCTATTATCAACAAGCTTCTGATGCTATTTCTTGATCTTCTGGTTTTAGGCTTTATCGACCACTGTTTCCCATCCCCCAATGTGGATTGTAACTTTGGGTCAATACCTACTGTTTGCATTATGACTATGTAAATGTTATTACACATAATTCCTACACAGGCTTTTCCCAGTTAGAAATGGCTCAGGCTGGCCTCAAACTCAAAAGAAACCTGCCCACTTAAGCTTACCAAATGGAAGGGTTACAGGTATGTATGTGACACCATGAGGTCACGGCTCAAGAGATTTATGTTTTCCCTCATTTTAGGAATTCTACACTAAACCCTTCCTTCCAGTGACTTCCTCAACATTACAACATTCTGACACATCAAGGAGGTCGAGTAATTTCTTTAAGTTATCTTCCAAGGCCTCCTGAGCAGCCTCAGCCGAGCCTAGCTGCCCTCTCTCCCTAAACCCTCAAGTCCATTCCACAACTGCTTTCAATTCTCTCCAGCTGTCTTCCATTTTGTTCTGCGACTCTGGTGGAGTATACTTACCCAAAAACGCTTCCTGAGAAACGGTTCCTGGGTGATGAAGTTACAGACTTGAAACAACCTTCAGTGTACCTTCCTAGTCAACTGGCATTGTATCTGGGTGTGGGACTTGGAACTGCCAAGCATTTTCCTTCAGAGCTTTCGGGACAATATTCTATTGTTGGTCAACTGGTTTTGCTACTAAACCACCATTGTACCATCTGACCTGAATTCTCTTTTTCTTCTTTAAACCATGGCCTGCTATAGAAGCATGTGGGTCATCTATATGCTTGCATCATCAGGAATTACATAAAGATACATCTTGGGGTCAGTTTTACAATCTGGGAACCCATATATTTCAGTCCAGGTAAAATTTCTCCAATCCTTAGTACTATCTTCTTCTTCTGGACTTTTTCTCAGTGACACTTGAAGTTTCATTGTCAGAACCTCTAACCTTGACCTCTATTTTTAGACATTCTCTTCAGCCATCTTTTCATCATTTTGGTTTTCTTTCTTGGAGAATTCCACATCTGCTTTAATATATTAAATCTCTAACCACATTTCCTATTCTCCAACTGTTCCTACTCATGGCATCCTGTTCTTGGTATAAAATTGTCATGTGTAGTTTAATATCTCTAAAGGTGGCAATGGCTTTTCAAGCTTAATTTCTCCATATACGTTTTTCCTGTCTGTTTTAAGCATTGTATTTTACCAGTTTTCTGATGTCTCATTTTTGATTGAGTTGTGAAAAAGGGAACTGGGCACACAATAGGAAACCTGAAGATACAGTGAGAGAGCTTTAGCTTCACTTTAGGGTTCCCTAAAGAGGCCAGCTGTCAAAGAAAGCCCACTTTCAGATTCTTCAGCTCATCCCTCTTGGGCTGGCCAGATTAGCTAGGGAGACATTTCTAACTCCCTTGTAGAGGGAAGATAAGGACCTGGCTGCTAGTGTTGTAGAAGCAAGTGATAAAGAAGACCAGAAACTATCCCCCCCACTCTCTTTCTCTTTCTCTCTGTGTGTGTCTAAGTCTATCTGTCTCTCTGTCTCTGTCTCTCTGTCTCTCTGTCTCTCTGTCTCTCTCTCTCTCTCTCTCTCTCTCTCTCTCTGTGTGTGTGTGTGTGTGTAGTATAGCATTCTCAACTATGTTGTGTCCCCCACTTAGCTTGGCAACCCCTTATATTACCCTTATCAGTTAAATTCCTAGTTTTCTACTCTGGTTGGGGAGAGCCACTCAAGTTGTATGCAGTAGGCCTAGAGTTCATGCTTGTTTCACAAAGATCTAGTCACCCAATCCTCCTTTTGGTCATCTCTTGCTGGTTTAAGGTTATCACTGTGTAGGTGCCTGGTGCCTTTTCTGAGGACTCAACAGCTTTGGACTCTATTTTCTTCAGCCTCTTTTGTCATTAAGCCCCTGTTCATCGGCTTCATGCTTCCTCTTCCCATTTTCCGTATTAAGAGTTTATTACTAACAAAATCCCTTTGCTCTGTTGCTGGGAGTTTAATTCTGAAGGGTATGAGAACCGATGTGTGTTCACTTTTGTTACCAGCACCCAAAACCTTCTCTACTTTTCATAAGGGAACACCCATCTCTTTAGATAGTCTGGTAAAGCCAGGGTCCAAGCAAGGACTTCTGCTGGCCTTACTGAATCTGAGACCTCTAGCCTTTAAACAGTTGTGGCCACTCAAAAAGGGGTAAGTAGTGCCATAAAAACTACTTTGCCCCCATTTTCATCCCCACTTCAGCCCTAGGGCTACAATTCTATTCCTTATCTCAAAATAACATTACCTTGCAGCTGCTTCTGAGCCCTCTCAGCTCCATTCCTTCTACCAGGTCCTCAAATGCTTGTCTCAGCCAACTCAGCCATTTCATCCTGTAGGCTGTTATTTTCACTAATTAAATGTCCAAACAAGGATATGTCCAGACAGTCCTGTAAATTATCACATTTGGCAGAAAGATTCAAATGACTGACTAGTTTTGTTAGCTTCAGTCTCTGTCCCTCCAGTAGAAAAAGGGGATGTGTTAATTCCCACTGCGTAAAGATAAAGTAATTCAGCTTGTCGTCATATTGAAACAGCTGCACAGGCTGGCCTGGCCGCTTTGTTTATCGTGATAACTGTGGAAAACACCATCTCCTCCCTTCCCACTCTCCAGTACAATCACCAGCCCCACATGCAGATGGGCTGATTTCCACCCTCTGGAGCGCAGACTTGTCTGGTATTCTTCCTGCATATCTGCCATATACCCTTCCTTTGCTGCTGCTGCTTCAGCTGACAATTGCTGCAGGGGACCTCAAAGAGTCAGCTGTGGGCCCTCTGGATGCTCCCGAGCACCCCAGCTCAGCCAAACTGCATCTGAGCTGAGCCATGGGAAGTAAATGCCAAAGTTAGAGGAAGTACAGTAAGCACCCTCTTCAATCCTGAAGCTACTGCAGCAGCAGGAGGGAGCAGAAGGCTAGGGTAGGCAAGCAAGCAAAGGCAGACAGGCTGCCAAGGGCTCTATGTGGGAAACAGGAGGAGCCAAATGCGCAGGCAGAGTTTCTGCGGGGTCCATTCGCTTGTCCCAGGAAGCCCCAAGAAACCCTCAGGTTGGCTGTCTTCCTGGGCCAGTGAACGAGTTAGGACTAAGGCAAGATAAAATGTTTCAACTCTTATCAATTTGTCCAGCTCAGTAGAGTCCAGTTAAACATAATGGCCACCCATCCTTGTCCGTCCAGGACTGGTCTGGTTTTAACACATCCAGTGTCCCATCTCAGGACACTGCTCAGTCTCAGGAAACCAAGTCCACCCACGCTAGAAGGAGTCAGTCCCACTCCGGGAGCCACTGAAGCTCAGCTGCATTTACATTCCATTCAGTGTCTTCATCTTTCAGGTTGGTTCCTGCCACACAGCTGGTTCTCAGCTTGTATCACACACAGGGAACCACAGCAGTACATTAAAAGGTTAGCTTGTGCCTGACTTGCAGCAGAAACCCAGCCTATGTCATCTGGGCTCACCCAGCTTCCTTTCCCTTCTGGAGTCCCTGTCAGAAGGACAAGGCATCCAAGCTCACAATGCAGAATCCAAATGACCATGGCAGAGACTGAAAGTGCCACTTGTCTTGGTGCCCAGGGAAACAGAGCCTCCCTCAATAATTCCAATGCCAAATCTCAGAAAAAAAAAAAAAATCCAGAGAAAGCCCAATTATCCAGGGCCGGATAATTCTGTGCAGATTACTCTGGTTTGCTTTGCCTTCCCCTGCTCTGGCCAGCATCACTTCACTGCTTACAGTATCAGGGCAGTGGAAGAAAGTCACCTTCTTCATTTTAAAGCAGGTTCCTCAGGAAGGGTGTTCAAGCTGTGGGCTCCCACTGCTACTCTGCAAGGAGAGATGATGGGGCAGCAAGGTTGACCCCCTTCTAATTCTCAAACTGAATCAACACCTGAGTCTACATCTGCACTGGAAGACTAGGAAAGTTATTAAATGTCAGGGAAGAAAACAAATGACAAAACTACCCAAGATCCCATCTTTTAAAGAGTTATGTTAACAATCACCAGAGGCAATGGTAACCAGTAGCAATTGTAAGGTATCAGTTTCATAAAGACACTTGAGTGAGCATCTCGGATTCGGCTTGTTCATTTGCCTTCTGGAAGCCTGCTTCCTCATTTGTAGAGGAGAAAGTAATGGTATCGAATTTAAGGGAATTTATAGGAATCAGATACACAGTAAATGTTCAGTAAGGGGGGTGGGCTACTGCAAGTACTCAAAAACATGAAATGAGTGCATTTCCCACAGTTTACTTAGATTTCTATTGAGCAACCACCACACGTTGAGCCCTTTTACATGAGGAGATGAATGTGAACAAGTCAATTCCTATAGGGCCCACTGTTTAATAGAGACAGGAACTTCAATACCAATCTGCAAATATCCTGCAAACAAGCTACACTAGCAGCATGGCGTCACATGGCAATGGCATCTGACTCAGACAGGGACAACCAAGAAATGCTTCCTAGATGTGGTTGCTGAGGACTGAGAGATGGGAAGGGGGAGGCTAAAGGAAGTTGCAAAGGAACACCAAGGCAGAAGAGTAGCATGTTCAGAGTCTGGGGAGGAGAGGTTTTCAACCAGTAGGATGCAATCCCTTTGGGATCGAATGACCCTTTCACAGGGGTCGCCTAAGATCATTGGATATTTAATTTACACACAGGTATTTAAATTACAATTCATAACAGTAGCAAAATTACAGCTATGAAGCAGCAATGAAATAATTTTATGGCTGGGGTCATCACAACATGAGGAACTGTATTAAAAGATCACAGCCTAAACCACAACAAACACAACACAGCCACATATGAAAATGCCCACTACAAAAGCAGACTAATGATTTTGGGGTTAATGCTCCTTTAGAGTGCTGGGCTGCTGGACCACCTTCTCAGTGTGTCTTTGTTTAGTTTTCTGGCACCATTACTAACTATTTCTCCCTTATGCCCAGTGTCTGACATCATGGGTCATTTCCCAGAGTACTTTATGTGTCTGTGCCTCATACACGGGGTTTTGGCTCTTGGGAATGCCTTTCCCTCTGACTCTCTGAATGAACTGTAACTTTTCCTATAATACCACATTCCATGGCCACTCAATCCAAGGAGGATTTGTGTCTCCCTCACCGATGTCTAACTAACTACTGTAGTGTACCTCACACCTCAGGGTGTTAACTTCTACTGTAGTGTGTCTCACACCTCAGGGTGTCAACTTCTACTGTAGTATGCCTCACACCATACAGTGGTAAGTGTTCACTTTCACTGAAAACTCAGGTCTCTTTGAAAGCACAGCTCATGTGCTGTTCAGTTTCCCTTTCAAAACACCCGGTGAGATGCCCAGTACAGTGCACAGGATATATAAAAATATTTACAAACTGAAGAAATAACTGTGGAAAAACAAAAGGCAATTTTTACAGCTGTACACAGGAATTTAACAATGTTTAAAGATTGTTGAATCTCACTAAACAATATTTACCTGAAATTATCCAACTGGCACAGAGTTTGAAACTTGCTTTTTAAGGTTTGACTCAAATCAATCTCAATTAGGCAGTGTTTTCTTTGTCAGAAATCCTTTTTGTGGGCTGGGTGTGGTATACTAATGAACACCTTTGATCTCGGCTACGTACAGCAAGTGAATCTCAGTGAGTTCAAGGCCAGCCTGGTCTACCTATAGTGAGTTCCAGGCCAGCCAAGGCTGCATAGTAAGACCTTTGTTAAAACACCAACAAAAGCCAAATCCTTTTTGTAAGACAGCCATGTGATAGTGGGATAATATCATAATCCGAATGTGCAGGAGTGAAGCTGAAGAATTTGATGATATAGCAGAAGAAAGAAAAACCACTATAGAGGTTTCTAAGTGACAACCGTCAGCAGGTTGGAGATTACTTAAAATACAATAGAATCAAATAGCCATGGAATGATGGCAGGGCTCCTCAAATATCATCACCGAAGAGAAAAAGTTCCTTTCTCAAAGGATATTATTGAGATCTGGCTTTCATGATAGTCTTAGAAATAGATTGTTTCAGAAATGACAGATTTCAATGACCAAAGGAGAAAATGAAGGGGTTTCTTGCTGAACTGTATGGTGCTAGAGACCCTGCCCAGGGCTTTACACATGCTAGGCAAATACTTAACCACTGGCCTACACACTCAGGTTTTGAAGGAAAAAGACATTAAAATCCCCTCTGTCTTGACCATTGTGACAAAAAGGGATATATTGTCTATTTCTATAGGATCCATCAACATACACTTTTTAAAAGGCACTATATTTTGGGGCTGTGACATGGGTAAAGTGTTTGTGATGCCAGCGTGAGGATGTAGGTTTGCATCCCTAGGACACATATAAAAACTGGATGTGTTGTCACACACCTAAAAACCCAGTGCAGGGTGCTGTGGTAGGTGAATTACTACAATCGTACTTGCTAGCCAGTTTAGCAGAGGTGGCAAACTCAAAGATTTAGTGAGAGATACTGTGTAAAAAAAAAAGGGGGTGGACAATAAAAAAGGTACCCAGAGTCAAAGTTTGGCCTCTACACAAACAAACATACTCACATCTGCTAAGTGTGATTGTGCGTGCTTGGCCACACACTCACCCCAATACCAAAAAGAAGTTACCCTAAAAAAAAAACTGTGCTTTATATACATTATATATCCTCAGTGTGTGTGTGACAACATACACACACACACACACACACACACACATATATATATACATATACATACATGGCTATCAGAATACTCTGTGAAAAACACAGAGGAAGGAAAGAAAATTATTTATGCAAACAGACAGGTACAAAGGAAAGAATATAAAATGGCTTGAGACATACATTACTAGGAATAATGGGAAGAAATTAAGAAAGTGGTGAAATTAGGTTCCATGGCAGACACTCTCAGCATGGTTTAACTGCGGTGTGAAGGCATCTTCTGGAATAATAATGCTAATTGTAAATGCCCTCTTAATAAAATGTTCGGGCTGCTATAGCCTATTAGGCAGCAATTAAAGTCTCACATGCTCTGCCACAGTACAGCTGTCACAGGAAATGAGGCCCAGGAGTTCTGGGCACTCAGGGGTTACATGGGCAAGGTAAAAGACGGAAGGCCCATCATTCAAGTCATTTAAAATTGGACACAACATTAGGGAAAAGGCAATGGAGCTGAGTAGGATGAACTAGAGGAAACTAATGTAGCATTTAAAAAAAAATCACATTCATTGATGCCAGGGGACATTTGGAGGACACTGTATTCAAACTTGGGGCTCGTTTTGAAGGAACTGAGTGTCAACTGTCCTTGATCTTGGGGCTGACTCTATAGAGAAAAGCACCAAGCTGAAGTTATCTGTTCAGAAATGATTTCCTTTGCTCCCTTTGGCTCCCTGATGATGATGTCATCATGCATCTGTGAGCTGTCATTTTATATAGACATAAAAACAGACAGAAAATACATTAAAGTGATATGTAATTTTCCATGCAAGTGCTTTCAGACTAATAAGAGTTATGGTTTATGATTAAGTGGAAATTGGTTATTTGCTTTAAATATTTATGATAAAAGTATTTAAAATTAACACTTAAGCAATTCAATCCACAAGATTAAAAAAAAAAAAAAAAAGCCACACTCCCTAGCTGACCTTGGCAGCTAATATGCTATGGCACGTTACCTAGGAGGCAATAAATCACACCCCCAAATAACAGGAAATGGGTCTTTGCCCCTAGTTCTGCTATCAAACTTTGATAATCCTGGGGAAATACTTTCTGATTTTTTTTCTTTTATTGGAAATCGATTTTTCTTACGATATAATGATTATGGTTTTCCCTCCCCCAAAGTCTCCCAGTTGCTCACCATCTCCTCTCCCATCTGGATCTACGTCCTTCCTGTCTCTCCTTAGAGAACAAACAGTATGATAAAACAAAAACAAACCAGAACAGGGCAAAACAACCAAACAAGAAAAAGCCAAAGAAAAACCAGAAGAAACACACAGATACAGAGACAAACACATTTGCACACACAGGAATTCCATAAAAAAAAAAAAAAAAAAAAAAAAAAAAAAAAAAAAAAAAAAAAAAAAACTCACAAAACTGAGAAGTCAAAATATATGAGCAAAGCACCTCTTCGTACAAAACAACAAAACTGACTTAACATCATGAGACAAAGAACCTACAAAGAGCTGCTGAGTTCACATTGTGTTGGCATCTACTGCTTGGCATGGGGCCTACACTTAAGAGTAGTTTGTTTCCTCAGTGAGACTCCCTTGGGGAAAACTAATTTTTCATTTGCAAGAGATTATCAAAGATACCATCTGGGGTAGGGATGGGGCGGGACATGTGCCTACTTCTCCTTTCCGTTATAACACTCCATTCTGGTGAAGACCTGTGCAGGTCACAGGCATGCTGCCACTGTCTCTGTGAGCTCATATGTACACCAGCCCTGTCGTGCCTAGAAGGCCTTGATTCCTTGGTGTCCTCCATCCTCTCTGGCTCTTAGACTCTCTTTCTCTGCCTCCTCTTTTGCAGTTCTCTGAGCCCTGAGGGGAGGGATTTGATGGCCACATCCATTTAAAGGTTTAGCATGTCAAGGTCTCTCACTCTCTGAATATTGTTTGGTTCTGGGTCTCTCCTTGCTCCCATCTGCTGAAGGAGGCAGCTTCTCTGATGATGGCTGAGCAAAGCACAGATCTATGAGGACAGCACAATGTCATTAGGAATCATTGCATTGCTACATTCTTTTAGCAGAACAGCAGTATTTGGCTTTCCCCTAGGTCCTTGGCCTATCTAGTCTCAGGTTCTTAGCCACCCAAGCAGTGTTGGATGTGGGTTTCATCTCATGGAGTGGGCATTAAGTCAGATATTGGTTGGTTACTCCCACAAACTTTGTGCTGCTATTGCACCAGTGTATCTTATACGAAGGTCACCATTAAAGATTAAAGGGTTTGTGATTGGGTTTACCCTTCTCCTTTGGTAGTGGCTCCAACAGAGGGATAATATCCAAAGTATATAAAGAACTCAAAGTGAACATCAAGAAAAACAGAACAACTAAAATTGGGGTACAGATCTAAACTGAGAATTCTCAAAAGAGGAAATATAAATGGCTGAGAAGCACTTAAATGTTCAACATCCTTAGTCATTAGAGAATGCAAATCAAAACTACTTTGAAATTTCATCTTATATTAGTCAGAATGGCTAAGATCAATAACACAAGTGACAGCTCATGTTGGTGAGGATGTAGAGTAAGGGGAACACGCCTCCATTGTTAGTGGGAGTGCAAACTTGTACAGTTACTAGGGAAATCAGTGTGACAGTTCCTCATACAGATGAGAATAGAACTATCTCAAGGTCCATCTATACCACTCTTGGGCAAATACATTTTATTCTTGCTCAACGTTGACATGGTCATCACTAATCTATTTATAATAGCCAGAAATCAGAAACAAATTTGATGCCCATTAATAAATAAGTGGATAAAGAAAACATGGTACATTTACACAATGAAATATAACTTAGCTATTAAAAATGTATTCATGAAATTTGCAGGTAAATGAATGGAACAAAAAAAATCATTCCGAGTGAGGTAACTAAGTCAAAGAGAAAATATGACATGTATCCACTTACATATGGATATTAGCTATTAAGTCATTGATAAACAAGCTACAATACATACAACCAAAGGGTAGATAGGGAGTAAGGGACTGGGGGAGGGGTGGATCTCCCTAGGAAAGACAAACTGACAGTTATGTTGGATGGGGTAGAGGACAACAAAATGGGAGGATCAAGAGGGAGAGGGAGGGAAGGGGAGATTAAGGGGTGGAGTACAGGCAGGGACAGTGAAAACTAAGAGTCATTTCAGGGGTCATAAGGAAACCTAATACAGTAGGACACACACACACACACACACACACACACACACACACACACACACACACACACACACACGGGGGGGGGGGTAGAGAATCTAAATGAAACTCTGAAACTCTCAGAGAATGGGTGACACTGAACCCCAATTGGACAACTCTTGTCACCAAATGAAGCTTCCAGTACTGACAATAGGTTACACTTAATTCAGTTCTTGGCCAAAGGGGTCCCATGGGAACCTCCAAATAATCCAGGCTATTGCTAAGTCTATTAGTTGCTTTCCACAAACTAACAGTAGGTCCTATTGTTAAGACAACACCTACACAAGTCACTGAACACGAAGAAGTCAAACTGGTGCCAACCTAGAGCCTTCCTCCCTATGGACTAGGGGTCTTGGTACAGGAAATACTTTCTTTAACCCTATTACTTTTTAGCTTGCCCAATAGGATAACATGGAAAATACTGACATATCATAGGCTAAAGAAAATCTAAAGCAAACAGATTGATGAATATATCAATATCCTGTTAAAATCTTTTGAGCCAGGTACTGCTTTATATAACTGAATCACAACCTGGAACATGGGACAGTTAGGAGAAGCCATTTCAAAGCACTACGGGGAAACTGTTAATGACCCAGTGACCATGGAGTATCCAGGACTTGGCTAAACTGTAACAAGTTCAACATCAAAGCTAATGTTGGCTGGCTCACAACAACCTGATAATCACAGCAAGCTTAAAAAAATTGAGTGTCAGTCTATACCAGCATTATGTTAACCCCATTAGACCCTCTCAACTCCCAAGCAGTTACTATCACTATCTATGTTTTACAGATGGGCAAACTGGGGCTTAACCATGGAAGTCTTACTTTCTAAGCTCATAAGCTTGGGAGTGGAAACCTATGCTATATGCTCAGCCTAATAGATAGGCTACTTCTAGTAACAGTGTAACAGCTTTGCCCCCACACAAGACAGCAAGTGCAAGTGAGTTACAGGTCTTTTCCTCTAGGCGGAAGGATTCACTATGGTGCCAAGGTAGTCTTGGAACCCATGAGCTCAAGTAAATCCCCAACTCAGTCTGCAGAAGAGTTCAGACTACAAAGCCCAGACCCCCATGTCTGCCCTGTTTCTAAATTTAAACTTGAATCTGATTATAAACTGCTGACCATAGACCTTGTAATTAATACATAATTATGAGACATGAAGTGAAAATCTGACATACAACTATGCCATCCATACCCACCAGTAAGTACCACTGCTGTATGGTCCACTATAATAATCTTAAGTGATAAAGGAGGGTTCTAGGTTAGTTCTATTTATCTGACAGGCACAAAGTTGCTCTTTAATTGTTTTTATTTAGTTTGTATGCATGAGTGTTTTTGTCTACATGTAAGTCTATACACTACATTCATGCAGTGCTCACAGAGACCACAGAGGGTGGTGAATCACCAGGGACTGAGAGAGTCACCATGTGGGTGCTGGGAATAAAAACCAGGTCCTCTGGAAGAGCAGCTAGTGCTCCTAACTGCTGAGCCATCTCTAGCCCAAGTATTGGATTTAATTCCCATCATCTCAATCAACCAATCACATGGAAGAAAAGATTGTGCGTAAGTTAAATATGGTTAGTCTTCAGAAACAAGGGTCAGAAAAAACTAGCAGAAGCCAGACCCTCATTTACAGATTACCCAGGCACTTTTCACTCAACGGGAAGAACGCGAAGCACTCAACCACACACTCACCTTTGCTTCTGTAAAGTTACTGGGGTCCCCAGAGCTTCGGGGTAAGAAAACATCTGCTTCACTTTTCACAATTAAAGGAAAGTGTGACTTGCTTCCTAAGTAGGTAGCTTTTACTTATCAAAACGTAATGAACTTTTAACTATGTTTTAACCTACTGCATTTGACTTTCACATGTATGAAGGTCACAACTTGATGCCATCTTGGCCCCAGCATCATCTCCTTAACTCGACACAGGCATTCCCTGGAGCTGCCAACAGCTTTCTTTATTTCTGTGCATAGATGAGTTCTGACCACTGTCTAAATCACAAGGATCACTGTACTTCCCAGCACTGCTGGTGCAAGTTTGCTGACACCAGAGGCAGGTTTGAAAACCCAAACTGCTGTCAAACCCGTCATACAAAGCACACACATGCACTTTTCACTGTATTACAGCACTGAGCCAAAACGCTCACAAAGAACAAATGGTCCTGATTACCACTAACGGGAGAAAACTGCTGGTTTATGAGGGAAGACCTCAAGGCATACTTACAGCTAAATATTTGGGAATTCCTATACAATGAAATGTTCCTAAGTTAACCATGTAACTGTGATTGAGCCTATGAAGGCAAGCGGAAAAGAATAGTGGGCATAACGGTGATCTGTCTTATGGGCCCTCTTACAAGACTGAAAATGGCCATTTTCAGCTTTATGGCCATTCACAAGGAGTAGAAGAATGGTCTTTCCTTCAAATGATCTATGCTGCTTCCTCTAGCGTTTCTGCATTTTTGCTATGGCGACTCTGCTGCCTTTGGTCTTTAGTAGTTAAGGCAAGCACAGGAAGCATGCTCTCAGAGTCTTGACTATGGCAGCCCGATAATAGCCTCATTTAACAAGGTAACAAGGCTTCAAGATGAATATAGGTTCAAAGGGCCAACAAGTTTTCCTTAGAAGTGCACAAAGAAGATCCTTACATGCTGTGAAAAGCCTCACCCACATGTTAAAAATATGAACACTTCAGAACAGGAGTTAATGCAGATAAATGGTTTCTGATTTAATGAAGCACTGTGGCCAGAAACCTGCTGATCTTGCTTCCCTCCAAAACTTGCTGCTCTCAGCTCTGGCCCCAAGGATGGCCAATAACTTACATTGAGATAAAATAATGCAAAGATTAGTAAAATTTAGTTAATTTGTCCATCATTTCTTGTAAGTGACTCATGAGAGTTAGGATTAGGAATTCACAAACACAGCACGTGCTGAGGCAATGGCCTGCTTGGGTCTTCCCGAGAAGCCACCCCATCATTTCCTCAGATGGTTACTATGCAGCAGGGCTCCTCTGCAGTGGCAGCTCTCTACACTGGTGTGAACAGATGCTCCTCAAGGGCAGGCCCAGATTCTCTTTGACTGGTATAACGCTGTTCTGCGTTTAGATCTGGTGTCCTACATACAAGCGCTCAGTAAACAGTGTACAATGTCTTAGAAGACCAGGGAGAAGCAGCCCAGAGATGTATTTGGAGACTTGAAGCCCCCAGTCTGTTGTTTTTTCAGACTGAAAGGCCAGGGTCTGGGCTTCAGGCCGTCTGCAGTGACAGAATGCTGAATCCTGGGAGCTGTGCTTCCTGGATGCTTCCCCCTTTGTTTTAAAGCTTTCCTGGAGCAGATGCCATCTTCTTCAAAGACTGAAAAGTTTCTAGATTCTGCTAGTTCTTTGGTGCCCCAGTTTGCAGATGACAAAGCACTGTAGCATCATAGTACCCATCCACAAACAGCGCACAGCCCTGATTTACATGTATTTTTCTGAACAAAATCAACTTGAGGAAGTTCAGACTGTCATACACAATCAACTCTTAACAAACCTACATAGTGTCTCTCTTCACCTTTCCTGAGCCCCTTACTCAGTAGCAAGCAGACATGGCCACGGGTCAAGCTACCCTGCTTCACGTCACCTTTGTTGTTCTCACCACAGATACGGATCCATCACATGGTCTTCCTACTCCATATCCTAAGAACAAGCAGCAGCTTCCTTGGCCACATGTATTTTAGAAACAGCATACTTAACACAAATGTAGGTCATTAGCATGGCTTTGCATGCTCAGACCCTGAGTTGAACCTCCAGTCCCCAAAGCAAAGCTCTACACGTGACTTTGCTCGGCTGATGAGGCCCATACTGAAGTGTTACTGCCGCAGGAGCATCATGTGTCTGCTTAGGCACCGTGTACCTAACACATAAATTGTAGCAAAGCCAGGCGTGATAATTCCTGCCTGTGTCAAAGCACTTGGGCAGTTCGGGCAGGAAGGTTGTGCTTTTGAGGTGGGCCTGGGGTATATACCATGTTTCATGACCAGCCTTGGTGATACAGTGAGATTCCCCCTCAAAAATAAGATTTCTGTGCCCCACTTTCACTTTATCCCCCCTTTAGGAAATATATACCAGGCAACAGATTTCTTTATACTTTTGACTCATGGACTCCGACCTTTTGAGAAGTTACACTCTTGTGCCAATCCTTTCAAGAAGACCCACATACACACACAATGTTAGACACAGCGCCTTCACTGATCCTCTGGAGCCTACTCTTGGGCTGGAGGCTCTGAAACCTGCAGGGCTGACCCCATCCATTCTCACCCACTGCCATTCTTGTCTCCCCAAGTCAAAGCTAACACAAGTGTGGCTATCCATCTGTTCCTGGTGCAGATGCTCAGGCTAAATGTGTGATGTGCGACACACGCCTCAACTCAGCTGTCCACATCTGGACTCATCTTCCACTATCGCTCAGGCTGCTAACTTAGCTCCCACCTCTGTTACCTCTCCAGCATGCCAAGCAAAGGTTTAGGCTGAATTCTTATCACAGTCCTGACATAACAGCTCTTGGATTTGTCCCCCTTTTCATATTTTTTCTTATTTCACAACCTTATGTCCCCAAACTAAGATACTCCAATGGAACATCTGCTCTACTCATGCCCTCTTCCAAAGCACCCTGCCAGTTTCTACTGAAAGTGGTTCAGTGACCAACCCCCTGGGAAAACCACAAGCCCAACAATATAAAATGGTCTTGCAGATAAAGACCTAGAGTTCACGTCTGGCCTTGAGTTTCATTTCTAGGCTGCCTTGGCTCCTTCCTGTTGGAGGATTTCCTCCCTTTAGGATGCAGTTCCCTCTGCACACTAGCAGACTCGTGATCTGAAACATCTTCAGCACCTCCTTTCTTCTTCTGTTCTCTCTATAGCAACTGACTTTAAATGACTGCAACCCACACAGAAGGAGAGATGAGGGAGAGAAGGGAGGAACAAGAAATACCCTGGGCAAACCTGGGGCTCCACTCCAGTGCCCTACTTCCCGACCACAGCACTCTGGGCACTTGATCAGGAGGGACCAATGTTCAAGGAATCAAGGGTTTTGGTGATTCTTTAAGAAGAACATTAACTCCAAAATGAGGAAAACTGGCTACAAATCATCACTAGAAAAGAGAAAGCCAGTCTGCAGGTGAGAGCTGTGCTAAGAAAAGGGGCCATGTCCAGTCCTGACAGCAGCCCAGACCACCATCCAGCCCCTAGCTTGGTCTCTAGTGAGGCTTCACCCCATTTCTTTCCTTGGTTCCTTAGTTATAAATTCGACTTTGCTTTAGTTTGGGTAACTCTCAGCTAAAAGACTTGACTATGTCTGCCATGGTAAAGTGACATCCAGTATGGAATCCATATCACCTTCTTTTATTTCATGACCACTATTACTCACTCGGCCTGCCTCCTTGAATATAATATATTACTTTCTATGTAAATGGGAGGGCAATCATATTAAAAGTCATAAATGTACCTCATTTAAATAAACTACCCAAGCTCCAATGCTCCAAAAATCATAAAACAGAATTGAAAACAAATGAATCTTTGCTTTGGGCTTTAAAGCTTATAAATTAAATCATCTATTAATCAGACCTGGAAAAACATTGGCTCTTTTCCCATGGTTGCTACTATAGAGTTATTTTAAAGGATCGATAGAGCTCACTAACCTACATGACTTTCTGGTACTCCTACTCTCTGGTTTACCTTAGAACTTATTGCTAATTACTGTAGGTCTAAGAGAATCCACACAGAAGTGACAAAACACATAAATTATTCACGGTGCTATTCATCTGCAATGGACATCCCATCAGATTCAACCTTGTAAGTGTCACAGGACCAGTTATTTTTATATCAGATTGTATTTTATAGGAAATAATAAAGATGCTATAGCAGTACAATAAATCCCCACTAGCAGCAGATCTGCATTTCATTGCAACAAATGTTTCATTGCAACAAACTCTATTAAGCAAGCACTGAAATTTGCCCTTAACATGCTGTGGAGTCAAGGGTTTCCCTGGTGCTATTTGCAAACTCGCAGGTGCTTGATGCTGAGGGTTGATGTGGAACACTAAGGATATTTTTGTTGTTTGTCTGTCTGTTTTCCTCCTCCTTTTCAGTTTGCACATGGGAAACAAGACTCTTAGATCTGAAAGGCCTTGCCTCTAACCAGAAGGACCTTGCTCTTGGCATTTATTTTCCCCATCTAAAACATTTTCTCTTCTCGGCTGTGATCCATTTTGTCTCTGTAACAGGACCATGTTTATCATCCAGGACGTATCACATTGCTCTTGCTGACTGTGTGGTCAGCAAAAACCAAGTTGATGAGTCTGGATTGTGAGTGCCTGGCAGCCCCCATGGCTCTAATGGACCCAGCAGGGTTACTTTACTGAAAGAGGATCCGGACAGCTCAGGACAATCCACCATTCTGTGTACTGTGCACAGATGACACCCTCAATTTCGCAAGAGTTTAACTTTGGCTCTCTTCCTAAAAGACAGAGACTCAAACTCTCAAAGTGCCCAACAATGAAGCAGCAATGAATAAAGGCAGCCTGGTACAGTGGACACAAATACCATTTAGGATTTCCAGATGATCCCTGGCTTAGAGGACACCTGGAGACCATGGCCCTCCTTCCCAAGGTCACTGCCCTAGCCATGATTCATTAATATAGGATAGGCTGCTGCTCTGAGCTGCATGTTTTCCTGAAGCAATAGACTCTACTGTCCACTTTCTGTAAATAATAAATCTATCTCACAGCTTCCTAATCTTCCTATAATAGGCACGTCAGCACACTGAAAACAATGTAAAAACCAAGGTTAGCTCAAAAAACAAGTCACGCACCAGAGTGAATCCAATCAGCATGCATGGCTGTTCAAGGCATCCAAATGCTCTTACCACTATCTAACTGGGATAATGAACATTTGAAGATCCTTATACCTTTTATAGCCTCAATGTCTACTTCTAATTTTCATAAAAATGAAGGGAAGATTAATGTAAGTTTTTGACAGCATAAAAAGACCAAACGGGATTATTTTATCCATAGACAACACACACACACACACACACACACACACACACACACACACACACACACACACACACACACACACCTCAATGTAAAATAAGTAGTTTCAACGAGATGCTCCCCATCTTGCAAATCCCACTGGAATCACAGTGTACACAATCTCCATCTCCCAGATATCAGTCTCACATGTCATCAATGAAACAACCATCTCTAGAGTCCTGAGTGACAGAATTTTTTGCTATATCATCAGCTTTCTCATAACCCCAAATCTAAAGTAATTAAAATTTAAATACCACCAAAATTCCTGGGAGACTTTATCTTTGTAAAAACTGCCAGTTTATCCTCTTCCCATGCAGAGTCACACTCGTTATTAAAAGACACTGAGCCTAATCACAGCCTGATGAGGAACACTAATTTGTCACTTCCTGGGGCTGTTTCTGCAGCTGTGAGTTGGGGGTTTGCTGGCTTGGTGTGGACTGACATAACCCATTTTCTAAAAGTCAAACACACTGCTGTAACAGCTAGAGGAAACTCTTTTTTTATATTTTTTATATATTTTAATTACAAACAAGATTAAATTACATGACAATCCCGGTTCCCTTCTCCCCCCTTCCTCCTCTACCACCCCCCCCAACTAAAATCCTACCTGTCATATGTCCTTACTTCTAATCTACACCTGATTCAAAATTTCTGCTTCCTCATGACCTCTGCATCCTTCCTTTTCTTTCCTTCTCACTCTCGTAGCTTCCTCCCCCCTCTTCCCATGTTCTCAATTTGCTCAGGGAATGGTGACCCTTTCCCCTTCTCCAGGGAACAAATTTTGTCTCTTTTAGGGTCGTTCTTGTTTACTAGTTTCTCTGGCAGTGTGGATTGTAGGATGGTAATCCTTTACTCTATGTCTAAAGTCCACATATGAGTGAGTACATATCATGTTTGTCTTTTTGTGATTGGGTTACCTCGCTCAGAATGGTTTCTTTGACTTCCATCCATTTTCCTGCAAATTTCAAGATTCCATTGTTTTTTTCTGCTGAGTAGTACTCCATTATGCAAATGTACCACATTTTCTCTATCCATTCTTCAGTTGAGGGGCATCTAGGCTGCTTCCAATTTCTGGCTATTACAAATAGTGCTGCTATGAACATCGTTGAACAGATGTCCTTGTTATATGAATGTGCATCCTTTGGGTATATGCCTAGGGGTGGAATTGCTGGATCTTGTGGTAGACTCATTCCCATTTTTTTTGAGGAGTCGCCATACTGATTTCCACAGTGGCTGTACAAGCTGGCACTCCCATCAGCAGTGGAGGAGTGTTCCTCTTTCTCCACATGCTCTCCAGCATAAACTGTCATCGGTGTTTTTTATTTTAGCCATTCTGACAGGAGTAAGAAGGTATCTCAGAGTTGTTTTGATTTGCATTTCCCTGATGGCTAAGGATGTTGAGCACTTTCTTTTGTGTCTTTCAGCCATTTATATTCCTCTATTGAGAATTGTCTATTTAGTTCTGTACCCCATTTTTTAACTGGTTTGTTTGGTGTTTTGGAGAATAGCTTCTTGAGTTCTCAGAAATAGAGGAAACTCTTGCTCCATCAATCTACAGATCCTCCAACATACCCCCCACCCACCCAAAACACACACACACACACACACACACACACTTTAAAGTATGAAAGTATAAACCTCTGTCCATACATATTTTCAAGAACAACATATAGTGTGTGTGTGTGTGTGTGTGTGTGTGTGTGTGTGTGTGTGTGTGTGTTTAGTTTCCCTTTTTGAAAGAGAATTTGTTCTTGATCTCTTCAGCACTGACACCAGAGATTACACATTTGATGCTAAAAGGTCCTAGAAGGGCTGCTGAGATTTCCTGGCTCTTCCCTTAGTATCTCATCCTTGACCAGGAAAGTCACTTTCTGGTCTTCCTCCCAAGAACCTTCTCAAACCTGACATGCTTGTATCACTCTCTATTGCTGATACATTCAAAACTCTCCTCTCCAGCCATAAGACTCTTAGACTTGCCATCAAACAAATGTATCAAAGGCAGCCAAAGTCTGAAAATGCTACATCAGGCCTGGGGATTTAGCATGCACAAAGCCCTGGGTTTGCTCCATTCCCGTGGGCTTCTCTGCAGAACTGGTAAGCATTCCTTTCTCCATGGGGAAAAAGGAGACACTCTGTCAGCTCTTCTGCAGCTTGAGGACTGCTGCCGATATGTGCTGAGCAGCACGGGGACACAGTGAACAGCCCTTGCTGAGGAGGGTGTTCATCACCACAGGAGGCTACTTATCCTCGGGGGATCAAAAAGTAAAATGCATTGTTTTGATCTTTCCACTGATCCCCTGGACACTCCCTAAACATGATACAGGATTCAGAAAATTCCTCACTAAAGTGATTGGTAAATAGATTATACCTTATTTCATTACTGGAACACTACCCATTACAGTCTTTGGCTTTGGGGACATACTATTTTGTGTACTGGTTTATTTCTCTGAATCGGACCATAATAAGATTTTTAAGCTCACTGAATACAGAAATTATGAATAAGTCATCCCTGTATTTTTCACATTAAATGCACACCACACACATGTAGGGGGTGTATTATGACAGTTTCCTTTTTAATGAAACCATAAAATATATGCTTCAGGAAACATTCTTGCTCTTCTTAGTGGCAGAAGACAGGCATAAACTTAATACCAGGTTGAAATTCAGGGTTGCAGCTAATTTCATCAGAAATTAAAGAGGAAAAAGACGTTGCAAAAATATCAAGATAAGTAACACCACTGTTTCCATGCCTAACATCTATATGAAAAACAAGCTTTTTCCTTTTTTCACACATTGCTTTTATCTGGTAAATGTAAATTTTGATGTATTGTTTACTTAAACAATGTACACCATTTTTAAAACTTTGAAGGGGAAGTTTGCCAGAGGTCAAGGATAAAACATTCTCATTATGTGTCTTCTTTCTGGTATGTCATATTCTTCCTAAAGGAAATTCCCACGCACTCTATGTTCTCATTCCACCCTACCCCCAGGTTTTAGTAGCCATTGTTTTTAGACATTTTAATAGAATTAGAATTTTAAAAATTCTTGGAGAATTTCATATAATGCATTTTGATCAAATTCACCCCTCACTCCCAGATCCTCACCCACTCTTCCTACCCCCAATCTACCCCTGACTTCATGTCTTTTCTTAAAAAAATAAGCCTATTAAACATCAAAATCCAAACCACGTAAAGGTAAAAGGAGACAGTACAGGAAAGTCACATTCTGTAACTTCAAAGCCAGATTTATTAATACTCAGAAACTTTGGATAATCATGCCTTTTAAAATCAAACAGCATTTTAACTTAAGGTACCCTAAGAAGAGAACTATGTGTGTCTTCATGAAATGTCTCACTTTGGCATGATCAACAGAATGAAGAAACTAATTAATGAAAATGCTTTCAATTTAAGACAAATTATTTGAAAAAGAAAGTTCTGCCGGTATTTAGAAAAACCCCATCCTCCCCCACCATGCACTCACAATAGGGCCCTGAGAGAGAACGAGAAACCCTGCCTGAGGAGCAGCATGGAATCAATACCTTTTGTGTAGCCCTGAAAGCACTGATGGACCTAGGGACACACCTACTGTGTCTTAGAAAAGTGTCACCAGCCTTTCTACTCTGCCTGTAGTGACAAGGAAAAGGACTCAGAGTTGGCAGCGACATTTTAGTGATCTTTGGAACACAATGTCCAAAACCACAAGGCAGCTTCCCACGGCAGCTGCCTTGCGATAGCCGTCCCTCTAGAGAGCGGAGGGATAAGGAGCCGGATGACTGTCTTCCTCACATTCTTGACTGTGAGGCAAAAGTTCAGATTCAACCACTCAACACTGCTCCCCCATCTACAGACTGCTCAGTCCTTGGACAAAACCAGCACTAAAGGGGAAGCAATCTATGCCACAGTACAATGATGCCAGGAAAGCTGATGGGAAATACTGGAGATTGGTCTGCAGGGGCTCTTTCCTGTGTAAAGCATGGTTGCCAATATCATAATGAAACACAAATTTGGTCAAAATCATGTTCAATGAAAACAAATTGCTCATTAAAAAACTGAATTGTATATCCTGCTTTTTATTAACAGGATATTTATTTCCTGGACAATCACAAGCAGAATAACACGGTGCTAAGGACCTTGGCATGAAGAGGATTTCATGTTAAGTTATATCATCCATGTGTGCCATTGGGATGCTTATGGTCTTTCACGCATGTTCAAGTGGAAACCCACCCCAGTAGGACAGAAACTGCAGGGGATGGGAGGTCAACAGCAGCACAGTCAAGGAGGCTGCAGCTGGGAAAGCAGCTTCTGGATCGCTGGCCCTCACTGCTAACCACAGCAGGAAAGGTTACTACACATTCGAACTCTGCTACCAATATCAGACCCTGCTCGTGCTCAGAGGAACTTAACTGTCTGAATTATTGAACAGACTTCATCAAGGAAGACAAGGTCTGTGGGAAAGGGCAAGCTGGAAAACAAACCCACATGGTTGGCTGGAAGGGGAAGACAGGGTAGACTCTGCAGCTCCAGGTCTCAGATGGACAGTTTATCACGGAACTGATTTGCTGAAACTTTCCTGAAGCAATCAACCCCAAGCCAATCCAAGTAAGCAAGCCAGCCAGCCAGCCAGCCAGCCAGGGTCACTCTGACCAGAAAAGCAGCTGTATCCACAGCCCTAGATGTCTCATTCTATACGTTGAGAAAGCATACTCTAGACAGCAAAGAGCATACTCCAAATTACCTATTGCTGTTTAGTGAGCATGGGAAGCCACGTAAGAAAACTTCCCTGTGTGGGCCATCCCCATCCCCCAACATGGGCATTATACAGAGTGTACAAGGTTTAAGAAGAAAGATTGCAAAAATGAAACTATAGACGATTTGGCTAAGGACCACAAAACATGAAGCTGCTTTACACACATAATATTGAAGGTTATTCCAAGGATGGAGAAATAGGTTTTGGTGGTGTTTGTTTTTAAATATTTATTAGTATACTGGAAAACAGGGGATTAAAGAAAGGAAGGAAGGGAAGAAAACATATCTTAAATGCCTGAACATTCCAACAATCTGAGGAACAGAAATACTGTATCTAGAGGTTCACAAGTAAAAAGAAACATCACAAATGACGATGTTTGTGTGTGTGTGTGTGTGTGTGTGTGTGTGTGTGTGTGTGTGTGTGTGTTTAAACAAGATGAAAGCTGTACCAAAACTATTCAAAACCCAGAAACAAGCTGTGTTAACTCTATGATAAAAGGGAAATCATTACATAGTCATTAGCCACTGAAAAACATCCTCACACTCCACAATGCACATCAAATTTTATAGCAATTGTGTATAAAGAAAATTGGAGACAAGCTGATGTATTCTGGCATCATCCATTTTGCCTAGTCCATGCACTCTGTGTACTTGAAGGCTCTGGTGCTTATTATCCTATATTCGTCCTTCTTGGAGTGGTTATAATCATAAAAGCTATCTAGTACCTTGGTGGACTGGATAATTAGAGTTACAGTGACAGCCATCTGAATATACTGCGTGTCATCATCTCCTTACTCACTGATGCGCGCGCATACACATACACACATACACACACACTCACACACCCTTCCCGCTGGATGCTGACTGCTCTCAGGCCAAGCTGAATTCTTAGAACAAAGTTACCATAACCAGTTTCTTAAGGTGATGGATGGAGTCTCCAGCATGTCATCAAGCTTACGCCCCTAAACCTACCTATTCTGCTCAAAGAGTACAAATGCTTTGGTTGAACTTGTTGCCAGCCAATTTTGACATATGGCCAGATGAAAAGTAAACAACGAGCATGATGCCATAACTCGAACTTGCTGGTCTGGGAAAGCTGCAAGCCAGCAGCAACTCTACACGGCTGCTGAGAGCATTTTCTCAGAAGAAACCACACTGGGGCTAGGACCAGTGATCCCATCAAAATGACAACGACAGGATGACAGGAGGAAGGGATAGATGAACTCACCGTGGAACCTTATAAAATCAAGACCTTTTGCAATTGTATCCCCTTGAAGCATTAGTTGTCCACATCATACATTTAATCACAAGTATCAGCCGGGCGTTGGTAGCGCACGGCTTTAATGCCAGCACTAGGGAGGCAGAGGCAGGCGGATCTCTGAGTTTAAGACCAGCCTGGTCTACAAGAGCGAGTTCCAGGACAGAGAAACCCTGTCTCAATGCCCTCCCTCAAAAAAACACAAATATCCTTAATCAGCACACTTGAAATGGATAAAATTTCTAGAAAATAACAACTTCCAAAACTGATTCAACAAGGGAGATAATAATCCAACAAATCAGAATAATACTATAAATATTAAATATATATATTTTAAAATTTTTATTGTATGTGTATGTGTTTGTGCCTGAGTCTAAGGGCACTACATGTGCCTGAAGAGGCCAGAAGAGGTTGTCAGGTGTCCTGACACTGGACAGATGGCTGTGAGGTGTTACATGAGAGCTAGGAAATGAAACCATGGTCATGGACAAGAGCAGTACACATTCTTTAACTGCTGAGCCATTTCTCCATCCCCCCAACATTAGCTGTTTAACTAATAGCTAATAATAACCTAACATACCTCAGCAAATTTTCTAGGCACAGTATACCAAATACTCAAGCAACAAGTAATATTAACATTTCTCTGGGAAAAGAAAACAAAATTCTATAAAGCCAATATAACTTGAAAACTAGGCAAGGATGTACACAAAAATTCTAGTTGAACACACTTATGAACGCAACTGCAAAACTGGAAATGAAACTTTCAGAAAATAAATTGAGTAATGTATGAATAAATAGCTACTTGTGACCAAATTAGGGTAATCCCACAAATGCCAGCTATCTCCTACATTAACGTAATTTACTACATCAACTTTAAAGGGGAAAATAACACACATGCAATTTTTAAAATATTTCTAGAAAAGGATTAAATCCTCCTACTTTTCAAAAATCAAGAAACAGTTATCAAACTAGGAATTTACTGCAATTTCTTTAATCTGTGGAGTTCCATTTATCTAAACCCCACAGCAAATGCGCTTGAGTGGTAAAATGAAAGAAGCACTCAGTTAAAAATGCAAAGAAGCCAACAGAGGACACCTACCGCCATCCCTTCTGCTAGATGGCCTTTGTACAGAAGAATACACCCAACTAAAAGACAAATAAGGCCTGTCTGGGGGTCAGAGAATGGAGCTTGCCACTAGCCAACCACAGAGGTCTGTACATCAGACAGACAGGAAGTGATATAGCTGGGCAGAAACAGGATATAAGCAGGGAGAAACAGGAACTTGCTCTCTTCTCTGCTGAGGCGTTTGGGAGGTAAGGTGTGCTGTGGCTGCTCCTTCTCTCTGATCTCTCAGCATTTCCCTCTATAACTGACTCTGGCCTTTTATTATCTAGACCAATTAAGAATTCCATTTGCACACGGCATGTTAATGACAAAACATTCTTACCTAGGGATAAGCTTAACAAAATTCGATATAAAGAACAGATCTACAGTAAAGAAGATAAAATTAATGGGTGGGAGGATACAGTGTGGCACAGATGGCTGCCACCTCCCTCTTTCCCCCCAAACACTGATGTGATGACTGTTGAAACTGAGTGGCAACAGATACCCACTTCACTATGTCTCATGGAACCCACTACATGCCTGAGTCTTCCTGGAATCCATATGTTGAAACAGTAATCCCCAAAGCTAAAGTATTAGAAACTGGGACACTGGAAGGTGACTGGGTCATGAAGAAGGAGCCCTCAGAAGCAGGATGGTGCCTTTCAGAGACCTCATAAGGGATCCCACCTTTCCTTCAGAGCCATGCTGAGAAGAACCAGACAGCAGGCCTCATGTGCCAAATCTGCTTCTGCCTGCATCTCGGGTTTCTCAGATCTAGCCTGCTCTCAGTTTATAAACCTCGTTTATGACACTCTCTAATAACCTGCACAGATTAACATGCTCATGATCTTAACTATATACAAGGAGGATAAATCCTCTTTATAGGTAACACTGCTTTGGAAAAAAAAATAAAGGGCTATTATTTTTTTCATGGTTTTTTGTGACAGGGTTTCTCTGTGCAGCCCTGGCTGTCCTGGAAATTGCTCTAGAGACTAGGCTAGCCTCGAACTACAGAGATCCTCCTGGCCTCTGCCTCCCAAGTGCTGAGAATAAAGGTGTGAGCCACGACTGACTCACTAAGGAATATTCTTAAAAAGCTGTTTTTAACTTTTTAATTAGTAAATGGTTCGGTGAGTAAAGAAGCTTCCTTCTAAGGCTGACAACCTGAGCTTGAACCCTGAAACCCACATGGTGGAAGGAGAGAACCAACTTCTGCAAGCTGGTCTCCACATGCAGCTCCATACATACATGTACACATAAAGTACATAATTATAAAAAATAATTTTGCCCTGCTATGGCTTAAATGTGTTCATTTCAAAATTCAGGGCTTAAAACCAAATGGGCAGCAGGTGGTATTAAAAGCCAGGTCCTTTAGGAAGCGATCAGATTCCATTTTTGTATGGAATCGAGGCCCTGATAAAACAGGCTTTAAAACGTTTTCAAGCTGCCTTGCCCTTGAGCCTTCCACACTGTGAGAACACAGCATCCGCCTCTCTAGTGTAAACAGGGACAAGGCCATGCCAGCCTGGAGGGAGAGCCCACTCTGACTAGACCACCAAATATGCTCACACCTCCCAGCCTCCAAATCTGGGGGAAATAAATTCCTATTATTTACAAATTCCCAAGTGTGCATTTTCCTGATAGAGCAGCACAAAATGAATGAAGACAGCATCTTGCAGGTTTATCAAATGTTCAGCAAAAGGAAAAAAAGAAAAAGAAAAGGGAAAGGAAGGAAGAAAAGAGACAGGTAGGTAGGCAGATAGGCAGGCACACGCACACACAGATTCAGTGATGAAGACAGAAGACGAGAAGATTCAAAGGCACAGAACCTGGTGTCTTGCTGCAGGCCTGGGCTGACAGCTACAAAGAGAACTAAGGAGACAGGAATGTTGGGGAATTTTTGTCCAAGGTTAAATGAGTGGCTGTGCTTGAACAAACAGAGCCTCTGCATTGGCCTACCAGCCTGGCAAGCTTGGATACTCTTGAATTCCATGGTGACACCTTGTTGCTGACCCTCCAGAGGTGGGGTGTGCACAGAAGCATAGCACCCTTCTTCCTGCAGCAGGCCCGCAGTACAGGGAACCCTAACCTTCCTTTGGCAATGGTGGTGCATGAGGCACAGAGGTTCTGACTCAGTTGCAAGGTAAGTGTGCAATTAGAGCATATTCTGTCCTTAAATCTTACCTTAAAAGTTTTCCTTATTCTTTTAAGCTTGCAATTGATTCTTTCTATATAATGCCTGTGATACTGTGAATTACACTATATAAAATAAAACACACTGCAATATATAAAGTTTTACTGCATCTCTGCTGTAACATCAAATGTGCTTGATTCTGTAGGCCTAATTTGTGTATCTTTATACCCACTGAGTAGTTTTCACCTTATGAAGAATTCAATAAAATGGTATTAAAAGAGACAAAGATTGCTGTCATATATAAATCCCTTTTTATCTTTCCTCTGAGCCCAAGCATCCACAAATGGTTCTTTTTTAATATGCAAGATGTACCCTGCCAACAAAAGCCTGCTTAGCTCATCCAGAAGCTAGATGAGTTAGCATTTAAAACTAGAATAATCCATCTCTGTAAGACACATAGAAAAAGGTCTTCATAAGCAGTCACAAATTGGGAAGAAAAGTATGAGTATTCAGTTTATAGAAGACCAGGAAACAGTCTGTTTAGATTAATACATAACTCTGGAATGACCTAAAACGACAATACTTGACCATACCTTAATGAGGTGGGCAACTCAATAGAAAACATTCTCAGAATAAAAGGACTTTCAGGCTCAAGCTGAATTTGTCTCATCTTACACAGATACACTGAGAAAAAAAAAATCCTGTGCCACACCAAAGCTAAACAGGCAATGCTCAGTGAAACCAAGTTCTTTCTTCTTTCTGAGACAGGCCTAACTATGCAGACCAGGTGAGGCCTGAATCATCTGCGTGAGGATTCCAAGTGCTGGATTACAGGTTTGTGCTGCCAGGCCCACTGAAAAATAAAATCAAGCCGGGCGTTGGTGGCACACGCCTTTGGTACCAGTACTCGGGAGGCAGAGGCAGGTGGATCTCTGTGAATCGAGGCCAGCCTGATCTACAGAGCGAGTGCTAGGATAGGCTCCAAAGCTACACAGAGAAACCTTATCTTGAAAAACCAGAGAGAGAGAGAGAGAGAGAGAGAGAGAGAGAGAGAGAGAGAGAGAGAGACAGAGAGAGAGAGAGACAGAGAGAGAATCAAGTTTGCTATTTGATTTTGGATGGGTATTGAAGACTTAAAGTCTGCTTCAACTTCAGTGACCCAGAAAGCATGCTCCGATGTGACATGACCACAGGACTTAGTTATGTTAACTAAGAATAAAAACCACAGTCATCTCAACAGTGCACTCTTGTGTTGAGTGTTTATATCTGATTATTCAAGCAGAGGTGAGTAACCTAGGTAGAACTGGGTCTGATAATTTCATGCACATGTTTTTACATTTGATTACATCTCTTTGTGTGCGTGTATGTGCATGCATGGACACACGGGCATGTGTAAGCCAGCTGACAACTCACAAGAGTCAGCCCTCTCCCTCGACCAGAGGGTCTTAGGGATTGGTCTCACACTGTCAGACCGAGCCTCGTTCTTTGCATTGGAAATCTTAACAGTAAACTAAAATTGAATATTACTGTAAGGGCAAACTGTTGTAGTAATGATACCCGTAGAAAACTTTCGGTTTCTCATATGAAATTAATCATTAAAAACTGCAGCAATTAAATAAATGGAAAGACAGGTTACTAGTACAAGTTAAATAATAAATTTGCTGAGTTTACTAAAAACATAAAATTGTTTTTGAATTGGTATGTGCTTACAAATATGAAATAGATATATCATTAGAGATTAGACATTATAATTCTAATCTTTGTGGCATTATTCATACCTGTAAACAAAAGAGTATTTATTTTTAATTATTTTACTTCATTTATCCTACAAGTTATAATACCCAACTCTACTTAAAGAATATTGATTTCAGATGAGAATAAATTAAGATAGAATATCATATGGGCCACTTCAAAATTTCTTAAGTTAGGTATCTGAGCACTTGTTTAGAATGCTTGAAAAAGAAAAACAAATGAAAATAAACAAACAACAACAACAAAAAAACCCTCAAAGTATGCTTAACAATGTCCCTAACAAATTGCCTTCCATTTAATGGAGGAAACATTGTAATGGTATGCAGTACTCCTCCTCAGGAGTGCTGCAAGTGAAAGTTGCTATTTCAAGTGTGCAAAAGGATGCTCTAAAGCAATGGTTCTCAGCCTTCCTCAGAGACCCTTTAACATCCCCCATCATAAAATGATTTGGTTGCTACTTTGTAACTGCAATTTTACTACTGTTATGAATAATAATGTAAATACTTGGGTTTTCTGGTGGTCATTTGACCCCTAGGAGGGTTGAGACCCACAGGTTGAGAATCACTGCTCTAAAGGATGGAGTCAGATGACACATTAGAAGGTTAAGTTTTAAAATTCTGACTGACATAAAAAAATTACAATAACATACTTGTACTTCAGATGCATTTTCTGAGTTACCTGTATGTCCAAATGTCCTGTGTAGGTAGCTATTTTTAGTGTCAGTCCTCACATGGCCAATATTTGCCAGTGAACCACCCATACCCTGTGTTCCACACCCATGAATTCAATCAATCTCCAAATGAAATTGGAAGAAAACAGCGGCATTCATTCTGAAAATGTATATTCTTTAAAAAAAAAAAAAGCTATGCTAACCATGAAAGGTGACAACTATGTACATGACATCAGTATTTGATTAAATATAAAAGTTATCTATAGGTGATTGGCAGTACACAGGAAAATGTGTGTGGGTTCTATACACAGTGTCATCAGACACCAGAGAACATGATATTGGGGTGTGGGTTTGTGTATATATGGAACTCCAGGAACCAATTCCTAAAAGAAGGAATGTGTAAGGGATACTTTGCAGTGACCTTCTGTGGTGTAAGATGCAATGAATAGGGAAACATTTGAGAATTTATTCCTGGACATTCGCCTTCACTGGAACCTTAAACAACCTCGTCTTGTTTCTTTTTCAGCTACTATCATGTTTCTTTATTGAGAATTTTTACAATTTGCTCATAATAGGAGAAGACTGTATTAAATCTAGAAAAAGACAGGCATATGACAAGCTCGTGTATCTAACAGTCATTATTCAGCAGCTGGAATATGGTCAGTAGGACAGAGGTTACAAGATACAACATATGGATCTGAAAGAAACTGTCATTCATTCTGTTCCATCTGCACCCAAAAGAGATATCTGCCAACAGATATTTCCCCAAATCCTTGAGAACAGGACTTGCCCAGATGCCAAACACATGCCCACAGAATCAGAACAGAGAAGAGCAAATTCACAGTGTGTCAGACATTTGTGGGGAGAGAGGCCTGGAAACCAAGACAGGAAAATAATGGCCCGTTTCATTAGCATTCTGTAGTCTCAACCCTGGGTGGCGGTGCTCATCTGAAATGCATGTGCTCACCTCTCACTGATGGGACGAGGACGCGCCACCTCCACCTTCTCACATGCCTTTCTAATCACAGTGCATGGGGCTGTCGTCTACGGTGAAATGCAATCTCCAAGTGAAAAATAAAAAATGATGGGAAAGTATTTTCCTCACTCAAGTGAAATCTGGTTTTATGATGCTGTTGCTCAAGAGACATCTGTTAGTGTATCTGGACTTAAATGTTCAGATGTACACTTTGTGCCAAGAGAACACTTCAGTAAAATCATCCATGACAGAAAGTCTGCTTTGGTGAACTTGTTCTGAAGTGACTGGTTTAACAGGCTGCAGCCTGACCTTGCAGGTGGTGACAGGGCCTCTCTCCTGTTTGACTTCTGTCATGGCGGTGGTGGTGCCTCTCCAATATTAGAGGTTCTTCTGCTTTGTTTTTGAAAAAAAAATATGAAAAGGAAGATGGAACAATTTGGGAGTAGACTACTTAAGACTTGCATTATGATTTTCGTTTTATGCTTTGTACCTTGCCCTGGAAACTGTTATTTGTGTGTGTTCGGCATATGGGGTAATAGCTTTTCCTATCTCTCCCTGAACAGCCAGAGTGTGTTTTTAGATTCAACGCAGTCCATTTCAAAGTGTTCTGAAAGGAGCATGTCCATCAACCCTTCAGCTCTGAGTTTGGGATTTATATAAAGCACCTAGACTCCATCTAAGCTTTTACCTTAAAAGGACTGGTTCCTAATAAATACCAACAGCCCAAAGCCACAGGTCATTTATACTAACTTCAAGACTTCTGAAATATTAAAATCTCATAATGAGAGCTACATTTAAAGGGTTAAAAATTGTGTCTCACAATGAATTATCTTTTCTCAAGAAAGAAATCTGAGTTGTGTTACACTAGCAAAAGAGTTCTCCCAACAAAGGGGAAGTATCAGTAGAATAAAAATAATTTCCTTTTAGGGCTATGTAATGTACCAAACTCTCCACTTGATCTTTAAGCTGTCTTTCACTAGCAGGACATCTCTGATAATTTATAGTATAGAAATTAATTAATAGAAGTAGGATTTAATAAAGAACCTTTTAAACTTACTTTCATCACATTTTAAAGACATATATTATCTCCACAGCCAAATTTCTTTCTACTTATCCTTTCTGGGAAAGTTTCATTTCCTCTAACTCAATACATAAAACCTGCACCTTTGTCTGCCAGAGAAATAGGCTCAGGATGTGGGTCTGTTTCATGGCTTGATATGCAGAGATACACTGCTAATGACACACTACCATCCCAAAAAGCAGGCAAACGCAATGTCATATTCTTCGTGCATTTCAGAAAGAGCCAAAAAATTCAGAATATTCCCTATGCTTCAACATCAGTGTCACACTCACTCACTCACACACACACACACACACACACACACACACACACACACACACACACACACACACACCTCTGGATATCTGCATTACACAGACAGTGACTCTGCATGTCATGGGCATGCTCCACGTGACACGAATGTCTCATGAAAAATGTGCTATCGTTAATTATGCACTACCTTTTACAAGAGCTAATCACTCAGATGCACAAATGTCAAGCTGGTTACCATCAGTGACATGAAAAAGACAGGACACAAGCTCATGAAGACTCACAAGAAAGACTCCCTAAAGAAACTCAGATCTGCTGATTTGGCACAGGATGGCTTTAAAATCTTGGGCACCGTGAATATTAAACTATACCATGATGGCACATTTTGCAGGTTGCATTTCTGTTCTGGATTCTGGTGCCTCAAGCATCATGTTGGTGATTTATGATTTATATTGTCAGTCAAAGCTCTTAATAAAAATATAGCTTTCTGTCATGCAGCTGGGAATAGGATTTTTCCCTTTCTCTGGAGAGTGCTGCATACATACTGAATAGATTCTAGTAGTAATTATGAAATATGAGGTTAGAGGGCCATCGGTGATTGTCATCATATGCCACTCAAACTTCTCTGTGATGGTACAAGAGAGTAATTGGAAACAGCCCTCTCCTGGTGCCAACACCTTAGCGGCATGGCTGAGCTACAGGCTGGCTCACAGAGGCTTTTCTTCTTGTGATGCAGACAGCTCCCAAGTCTGCACAGGACAATTGCACCAGACTCTGGATGAGGCAAACCTAGCTTTCCTATGCAGGCTTGACACCGGAGTGGTGTTCTCTACAATGCAGTCAGGAACTGATTTCCAAAGGGGACTCAACGCAGTTCCCCCACTTGAAGAACACGGGGTTCGTAGTATACTCACGGGCATACAAACCTCAGTGCACTTCTAACATCTCCATTAATGTTAAGGGTAAGCTGTACCTCTAAATCAAGCGCTTCCCATTCTACCAGTGCTAATCAACCCCTAGTCTACTTTCCCTTCTATAGATTTACCTGTTCTGCAGTTTCTCATGGATAGTCAAACACTGTATGATCATTTATGCCTGGTTTCCTTCTCTGTAAACAATGATTTCAATGCATGTTGAGCAGCATTAGAAATTCACTCCTTTTAATGACTAAACAATATTTCCCTGCCTGGACAGACTGGATTGTGTTTACCCACTCATCATTTCTCAGAGCACAAGACGTGGAAATGCTGAATCAAAGGGTAAATATGTTTTTAAATTTTTGAGGAGTAGTTAGTTATACACTTTTTAATTCATACCAGGAGTTTATGGAGGTTTCAATTTCTCAGTACCCTTGCCGAAACTTGTTAGCACTATTTAGAAATGGAAACATGCAGTGTTTTATAAAAAATAGCATATATACACAGAGCACAGAGACATATGAATGAAGCACTCTGAAAAGCATCATTAAAGCAGGTAAAAATTAAAACATGATCTTTTTCAAAAATAAAACAACAACAACAACAACAAAACAGCCTGGGGCTGGAGAGATGGCTCAGCAGTTAAGGGCACTAACTGCTCTTCCACAAGACCTGAGTTCAATTCTCAGCACCCACACAGCAGCTAACAATCATCTCTAATTCCAGCTCCAGGGATCTAACACACTCTTCTGACCTCTGCAGGAAGCTTCACGCATGTGTGTGCACAGGCTTATGCATGCACAAACAGATACACATATAAACTTATAAAATTAAATTTGCCTCTTGCTTTTTTAAATATGGCCACTAAGAACTCTTGAATTACACATGACTTGTAGTCAGCTTTCTGATAGAAAGGGAAACTGTGGTATGGAATGTAACTCTACACATTATTCAAAATAAGGAAAAATGAAAGGCCAAGTTGACAGACTTCTAAATTATCCTTTGAGAATTTAAACCAAGAGAACAATGCACTTGGGTCTTATCCACCCCCTACACCTCTTTTCAACTCTTGCTGAGTGGGTAACCCTCAATTCTCAAATTAATGTCCTTTTCTTCTGAGTCCAGCCAGTGTTGCCCATATAGGTACATAGGTACAGGGCTGCCTACTGCAGAATAGTAAAATGCAAGTCACCACACCCTGAAGAAAACTGATCCTCCCTCCCTGAGTAGCTGCGGACTGCCTGTAGCTCCTAAGGCAGGAGCAGGTCTTGTGAGTGAGCCCTTCCCCGATCCAAGCTGAAGCTTCACCGGTTTGATCCTGTATAGGCGAACCCCATCTGTTGAGAGAGTGAGTACACGGGTGCAACATCCCTATCATGTCCAGAAGATACTGTTTCGGAACAGTTCTCCCAATCCTCAGGCTCTTAAAATATTTCTGACCTTTCTTCAATACTCCCTGGGCCCTGGGAGAAAGGGGTGTGTTGTTGATGTCCCATTTAGGGAAGGACATTCCATAGCCACTTATTCCCTGCATTGTGGTTTCTGTAACCACCTATGTACAATACAAAAAAAAGAAAAAGTTTCTCTGAGGAGGGGTGGTAGCTGCACTCATCCATGGGTATAAGAATAGGTACATAGAATATAGTTGAAATCAGTATCAATTTAAAATGATGGTAGTAGGTGGTCCCTTGGAGTCCTCTCCAACTGTAAGTTCTTAGGCAAGATGACAGTACCAATATTGAGCTTCCTCCTGCTGAATGGGTCTTAAAGCCAGTCAGACAGAAGTTGGCTTCAGTACCACTACTGAGCATGCATATCTTGCTAGTCTGGAAGCTATCACAGTTCATAGGATCTACAGCTAGGTAGGACTGCCAATAACTTTGCACTCTCGGAAACCTGAGCAACATCTTCTAACGCTAGGAAAGCTATCCGTCATGGAGGAGGTTTCCAGCTTGATTTCTCAGTACATGGTGTCTTCAACAACAGTGTCTTACCCCCCAAGTTCTGGCAGGAAATAAAGAGCAATGTCAACAGCCTGTGCTGTTTTGTGGGACTCTTGAACACCTTTGGTCAGAATTTTTGATTATACCCATTCTAGTCTGCATGAAGTAGTTGTTGTAATTTTTATTTGCCCTTCTCTGATGAGGTTGATTATCATTTCATGTACAAAGCTGTTAAGACCACTAGTGTAAACTACCTATGAAGAAAGCCCCAGGGAATATTTTGAGGAACCTACCACAGCCTCTGTTAAAGATACCTAAATCTTCATGAAGAAGAAAAAAGCAACAGCCTTGAGTGGCATAAAAATCAAGAAATGAAGAGCAGGAAACTGATGTCAACTCAAGCAGACACAGATGTCTAGGCATGATCTTCCAAATCAAAGATGGCCAGACATCAGTTCTGAGCCACACACACAGGATCATCTCAACTGCTGTCACTGCTTCTCTCTGAAGGGACCAGACCTTCTCCCAGCCCCCTGCTTTAGCAGCCATGACAGGCTGCAGAAAAGACCCGACAAGACAAAAGGCCCCTGTGACTCAGCCACATGTGCTTGCCTGATCTTGCCAGACCTCCCAGTCACTAGAAGTCAGATACACTCCATGTGGCAAGGAACCAATCAGAAGCTAGCTGGAAGGCTCTGGAAGTACTTTAAGGTAAAAGTGGCAGAACAGTGGCATGCAGAGCATAGCAACTGCCCTGGGAGGGCCTGTAGGCCATTACACCCAGTTGGCCAATCAACACAGGACAGGTCACCCAAGCCCAGAAGCGCACCAGTCCTAAGACTGTTGCTTACCCCTTGACACTCCCCTTCCTTTACCCAATAAATCCCCCCCCACACACAGTTCCCTGGAGTCCTTCTCACTCCTGCCCGCCCTGGTGGAGGGACCCAAGACCCGAGTTAACTTGTTAAATAATAAAAGACTCTTTGCTTTTGCATTGGAATGGGTCTCTTGGTGATTTGGGGGTTCAGAATTTGGGCACAACACTCTCATTATGAAGAGAGCAGCAGTAATTCCTATGTCACTTCCATGGCAAGCCATCAGCAGTCCATGAAAGATAACTTTATAGACAAAGTCTGTGGGAGGCATCCTACATGAAACAAGCCATTGGGCATTGGGGCCAATACCAGTGTCCCTATAAACAAAGCATAAAGAACTGTACAGACTTTAGATACTGCAAAAATAAAGGTTATACAATATATTTTTATCATGTTTCCCCTCCCTCAAGGTCTCAGATTCACCACTTTGGCAAGACTGTTATCTATTCCATATTTTGGTTATGGAAGCGATATCAGTATCTTTACATAACAAAATGACAAGATCGACGAAATCCAAGAATCTGTTTTTGTTTGTTTTTTTGTTTTGTAGTGCACTCCTTTAATCCCAGCACTTGGGAGGCAGAGGCAGGAAGGTCTCTGTGAGTTCAAAGCCACCCTGGTCTATAGAACTAGTTCCAGAACAGCTAGGGCTACACAGAGAAACTCTGTCTTGAAAAACATAAAACAAAAAAAGAATCTTTTTTATTTATTTATTTATTTTTTGCTTTATGTCTTCTACTGGAGAAAGGGCTCTCGAGTGTACTCTGTTGTCTCTGCTTTATATGTTTGCTCCTATTCCTTCTCTAACCCTAGAATACCAACCTCTAAGTCACTGATATGTCCAGTGACTGACCTGTTTACTTACTCAAATATCAATGCATACCTCAGTGGGGGGATGGGATGGGGGTGAGGGGACTGAGATTAGGGGGAAGAATGTGTGCCAGGCGATTAGCTCATGGATTTTGCTCTCATCAAGTCTTCAGTAAAGAATAGTTAACAGCTTCTAGACCCCAGCATCTGCTGATGGGCTGGCCTGGGACCATGCTATACTAAATCAGAGAGGCTTCGGACAATCTTTCACATCTGGGTCTCACTACCTGTCACTAGATACACAGAACCTGAGAACAGGCTGGGGGGGGGGAGGAGATAAGTCCCAGCCTTAAACAGGGGAGAGGGCAATAATAACAGTATGTCCCTTGAATCAGTTCATAGGGCAGAGCTTCCTATCTCCCCAAGTCTAAGAACAAATCTTCTGATTATTTTACCAAGAAGGAAAATGTTGTAATGATTAGTTCTTTTTTAACTAATCCTTTTTATACCTCTAACACCAAGAAAGGTTGTTTCTGAATAAAAAAAAAAAAGCCCCCCACCCCCCCCACAGTCTTTCTCTCACTAATCCTTACCCTGCTGAATTTAATTGCCTTGGCAACACCAAAACAATGTCTGATCTTAATAGGTCAGCATTGATCGCTCTAAACCAATTGGTTCCTTCATTAGCAAGAAAATGAAGTAAAGAGAAAAGGCAGGTGGCTCCCACACAGGCAGCTGGGCTTCTACTCCTCTTACAGGGCCTCTCTCATTAAACAGGAGTCGATCGATTGGCAACTCACTCAAAATCCACAAAAACTATTCATCACTTTTGACACAAGCCTGTTTAACAGGCCACTCAACTCAAGATTTGGATACCCCAGACAGTCTATTTGTGGGGTGCATCACATTCTTCCCAGACAGACCACTCTGAAAATCATATGGAAAGAAATGAGGGCAAGTCATCTACACCAACACTTCCTGGCAGGGTTTCAAGTAAAACCCAACAGACAAATTCTAAAAGTAGCTCTTAGAGCAAAACTTCTTAGAAGCAGGCTATTTGCCCCCGCATCTAGACCCTGGCAAGGCAAAAGCATGGTTAGGATGAGGAGCTAGCCTTGGTGATGCAAGCCTGAGGAAGTAAGTTGCGATCTAGAAGATCAGTGCCTCACTCGGCCATCATCAGAATAGCTTCTTCCTGCAGCAGATGACAATTAACACAGAGACCTGGACAAACGGACAGTGTGCAGGGAGTTAGAGTCTGCATGGCACTCAGTCCTGAATGGATGTCTTCATCAAATCCTTCCCCCTCAAGGCTTAGGACCTGGACAGAATAGGAGCCAAACATGATGGATGACTTCAAGCAAACTGTCTTCTAGATATAACAGGACTGGTGTACATTTGAACTCCAGAGACTGTGGCAGCAGGCCCAGGGCCTGCACAGGATCAAGGCAGCAATGAGAAGAGGAAGTGGACATGGGATTCCACTCCCAACAAAGAAGCTATCTACAACTGATAACTGCTGGCAAAGGGAAATTAATTTTCTCCAATGGTGTCTCACTGGGCAGGCCTCATGCCGAGGAGTAGCTGTCTAACATTAAACAATCTTAATGGTATTTTTGTGGGCTTTTTGGCTCCTATTGCTTTATTTCAGATAGGGAGGAGGGGGGGAGTGAGGGAGAGGGAGAGGGTGAGGGAGAGGGAGAGAGAGGGAGAGAGAGAGAGAGAGAGAGAGAGAGAGAGAGAGAGAGAGAGAGAGAGAGAGAGAGAGAGAGAGAGAGAGAGAGAGAGAGAGAGAGAGAGAGAGAGAGAGAGAGAGAGAGAACACAAAGTTGGTTGGGTAGGGAGGTAGGCAGAATCTGAGGGAGGGGAAACAAGATCAAAATATATTGTATAACCTTTTTTTTTTCAATAAAAAAACTAAAAAAAATATCCCAGCATGGAAGAAAAGGAGAGGGAGTTAGGGCAGATTAATACATAAGGACTAGAAAAACCATACACAGTGCAGACCCTGGTGCTTTGGCTGACTGGAGAGCAAAGCACCAGCAGCACAGCTACGGAGTTTCTTCCAAGGTACAGCTGGGCACACAGGCCACACATTTCTGCATGAGGTGACACCACCACAGGCACATCAAATTCCTGTTTGAGTCAGGCTGGAGAGCTGGGGAAGATGGTCGTAGTCAGTCCTGACTGAGCATCTGTAAACACCACAGACAACATCACATCAGGCACTTATCCAGCACAGCTAGTGGTTGGTTGTTTATACTCATTACTCTTTTGGGGCCCCTTTTGTTCCTTTAGGGGCCCCGCCATCCAGCTCCCAAATAAATCATACACAGAGAGGCTTATTATTACTTACAAACACTTGGCCTTAGCTTGGCTTGTTTCTTGCCTGCTTTTCTTAAATTAACCAGTCTATCTTTTGCCACTGGGCTTTTTTTTTTCTCTTACTTCTGCATATCTTACTTTTACTCTGATTCTGTGGGTGCTGTGTGGCTGGACCCTAGCACCCTCCTCTCCTTGTTCTCTCTTGCTCCTTCCTTCACCTATCTTTCTTTTTTTCCAGATTTCTCCTATTTATACTCTCTGCCTGACAGCCATGCGTATCCTTCCTCCTGCCTCGCTATTGGCCATTCAGCTCTTTATCAGACCATCAGGTGTTTCAGACAGGCAAAGAATCACAGCTTCACAGAGTTAAGCAGATGCAGCATAAACAAAAGCAACAAGTCTGAACATTGTTAAACAAATGTTCCAGAGCATAAACAAATGTAACACAACTTAATATTCCAAAACAACAGCTTACTGATACTGCCTTAAGCAATCTCATCCTCATTCTACATACTAAGAATTAAAGTTCATAGATAGAGAGTAATGTGTCCAACACATCACACTGAATATCTGGTCAGCCACTCATCCAAATACCCAACCTATCCCCTCCTGAAGGCAGTTCTGGTCCATCCCAAGCCCGTGTGCCCTTTTAATGAAACCCTAGAAGGGAATCTGAAAATAGAGACACATAGTGAATCTACTTCCTCAGAATAAAAATAAAAATTTAAAGTAATAACTTCTAAAGGATATGTTGGGAGGAATATGTAACCATAATCAAGTGCCACTTTTTCATGCCAGAGGTTTCTTATCAAGTGCCTGGAAATTCTGCACAACTGGGGTGAAGAGGCTAGACCACCACTGTTGTTAGAACTCCTTTACAACTGAGGTGAAGAGGCTAGACCACCACTGTTGTTAGAACTCCTTTACAACTGGGGTGAAGAGGCTAGACTAACACTGTTGTGAGAGCTCCTTCTCATTTGTACCTTCACTTGCCTCTAAAGCAAACTGGCCATCAATTATTCATGCCACAACAGTAAGTCAATTTTGGCCTAAATTTCAAGTCCAGAAATGAACAAATTACTCAATATCAATAATTCCATGTTTTCATAAAAGCAAAAAAATTTTAAATTTATTCTTATGTATCCTGAAACTGGCCACACTCAATAAAAAGCACTTAACAATATGCTAATTTATTCATCAATCATTCATGAGATACATTTAATGCTTAAGGTGCTTGCTGAAGCCTAAATGAACACTAAAAATAATAAATACCACAAAATTAAATTATCTAAAATCTTACCACAATGTTGACTTAGAGAAAATTTCAACATTTAAAAACAAATTGTTGACATGAATTTTTACCATTAAATATATCACTAAATCCATAATGTTGGATTTCTCAAACTCTTTATGGCATTAAAATGTGCAGGAAAGAAAAGGGGTCATTTTCAGAAGTCTATTACATGCAGGGCACTAGGTAATACTCGGGGAAACAGAAATGAAAAGAACAGGGCATTGTTCATTAGTAGAAAAGACAAGGCAGCTGGCCAATTGCTCACCCATGATCCACATGTTCATCAATCCCTTCCTTCATCTTTCCCACAACTATTTACTGAGACTCTGTGATGCATTCCCAAGGGTTACGCTGGGCAATGAACCAGGAAGGTGATCACTGCCCTCATGAACTTGGAGTGTGATAGAAAAGAAACAGGCAACTTTCATAAAACGTAGTAAGTGCTCTAAAAGATGATGGTGATGGGAAGAGATCATGCTGGTAAGAAGGCTTCATATGTCAGGAGATGACTGCATTAAATCTCAATGGTAAACAGAACGAAAAACAAGAGGAGAAACACAACAAAATCTTATACACAAGGATATGAAAAGACAGGTGAAGACTGTCAGAGCTTACAGAAATTCCACAATGCGTCTTATACTGGTTGACAGCCTCCAAGGCGACCCCAGTGCTTGTCTTCTGCTGCTTATGGCTTTGTGTGGATTACCTCTAATCAGTTTGAGCCTATGGTTGACAGTGTGTCGCTCTGAGGTTTGGTAACAAGAGACTAGCAAGCATGTGGGTCCTGTTCTGTTCTACTGGATCATGCTTTCTTGGGGGAAGGTCACGACACTGCATGGACACACTATCAGCATTTTAGAGACACCATGGAACTGGGCACAGTGGAGGTTAATCTTGATTAGAGCAAATCCACAAAGAGACATAGGAGGTGGGGGGCATTCCCAGGAAGGGTTAACTGAGGGGAGATATAACCTTCCCATCACCTAGAGTAAGCGGTACCTTCCAGCCATTGAGAGATCGGAAGGAAATTGGCACCTGCCTGTGAGCCTGTTTATCCTCATGCTGCTGCCATTTCTGCCATCTTTTACTGGCACCAGAAAATACAGTGTCTTGGCCTTCTAGCGTGACTGAAGACCAGTAACACTCCAAAAATCTTCCAGACCTTATTTCCAGAACAGAACCGCTAAAAGATCAGCTTCATAGATTGAACAATTAAGTCCTTAGCCTCTCTACCATGCAAGTCACCCCTACTAGACTAATCAACCCCCTATTGGTTTTAAGTAATTCTAGCAAACCCCTTACACACACACACACACACACACACACACACACACACACACACACACACACACACACACCACAAACCCACACAGGTTTTGTCTGACTATAGAGCCCTTACAAACCTGTAAGCATAGACCTCTAAGGCAGGAAGGTATTGAGTTCAAAGCCAACCTGATATACCCAGAAAGACCCTATCTCAGAAAACAACAACAAAAACCTAAAAGAACACAGCAAGGCATTACATCCTCTGACAATAGCCAGTGCCTGTATGCCAACCATGTGACTACAACCCTAGCTGGTATCTTGACTGTAATTCTCTAACAGACCACTACGAATTAAAAATTCTACCACACAGCAATAGATGTCATAGTTATCTGAGGGTTTCTAATATTGTAAAGAGGCACCGTGACCAAAGCAACTCTTATAAAGGAAAACATTTAATTGGGCCTGGCTTACAGTACAGAGGTTTAGTCCATTATCTTCATGGTGGGACATGGAGGCACGCAGGCAGACATGACACTGGAGAAGGAGCTGAGAGTTCTACATCTGGATTTTCGGGCAGCAGGAAGATAAACTGAGCCACCCAAGCCTTGTTTGAGCTTCTGAAACCTCCAAGCTCATCCTGATCCTCCAACAAGGTCACAACTCCCAATAGTGCCAGTCCCTATGAGCCTATAGGGCCATTTTCATTCAAACCACACAGATAACTAATAAAACAGAACTAGAAGGAGGTATTTGAAAAAATCTAGAAAGGTAAGCTAGGTGAGAACAACAACAGTAAAGAGCACCCAATGAAGGGGTGTTGGAGTCTATCTGGAAAATAAAAAGCAACTTTAGATGTTTTGAAACAGGAAATTAAATGAAAGTTGGGTATAAATTAACAAAAACTTCTGGCTACAGAATGGAGAGTGGGCAGGTAAGACCTGAGTCAGACCATCTTGCAACTGGTTTACTGGGTGCAAGCCTAAGTGTCTCCAGAACTCCCTCCCTGCCCTCTACAGCCCATACTCTCTAGCCCTTTCTTCCACTCATGGCCTTGACCAAATGTCATAGAACTGAACAGCCACCATACAGCTGCAGAGGTCATCAAGAAAGAGACGCTGCTCTCAAAGGTTGTAAGGAGGTCCCCAGTCAGGAGATACTGCCACATTTACTTTACCCTCTGCTGGAACCCATCAAAGAAACTACCCACACTCCATCCTGCTTGGGCTCTACTCTCTGAAGCTGCAAGTCAAATGTACTTAGTACTTAGCCATTAGTGCTTATTTATGGAAGAATGTACACAATTCAAATTGAGATATACTGTAAGTATAAGATTCACACTGGAGTTCAGAAAAATTCATATTTAAAGCATTCATCAGTAACATTTTGGATTATATATTGCATGAAGATACTTGAAGAACACTGGTTTAAATGAAAAATATAACTAAATTTTCATGTTTTTCTTTTTATATTTTTAGTAAGACTATTAGAAAACTAAAAATTACGTACATTTCTATCAGGCAACACATTTTAAAAGGTCTGGAATGAGCAAGTACAAAACTGGAGGAAAAAGGACAATTCCATTGCTGCAATGGAAAGAGGTTTCGGGACAAAGAGCTGCCAGACAGGAATGACCAGCTGGGGAAGAGGGAGGAATTAAAGGTGACACCAATGATGTCAGGTGCAAGCCCTGTAATGAGACCCTTGGAAAAGGAATATGTGTCACTCTGCTGTAAGCTGGGGACCTGTGTGTCACTTCAGTGAAGTTCTGCAAAGCCACATTGCAGTGTTCTGTGGCTGCAGGGGCAGGGCAGAGACCCAGGTAGGACAGGAGTATCTGTTATTAACTGATCCCACTGAGACTGTGAACTTGCATGGGGAAGAATATACAAAGTAAGGACAGCAGAGCACACAAATCCTAAAGTATGGGGTTCTAAAGTGGGAGGAGCAGTGGACAAGAAACAAAGCAGGTCCACAAAGCACTGGGGGCGGGGGTGGAACAAGAAGACACGCTGGGCAGAGAGAAAGATCAGTTCTGTACTACAGACACATCAAATGCCAAGTGCTGAGCTGTGAAGTGCCGACAAGCCCCCAGAAGGAGACCGATACTGTTGTAATAGACAGGAGAACAGAGGGTGGACCGTGTATTGTAGGCTGCCCTGGGAGACTTTAGGAGGAGAGATGACAGGATATCACTGAATCTTTACAACTTTCTTCACAGCACATGATCCACACTAAGCCCAAAGTGTACGCACCCACTCGGACCTCTGACATGTCACTGGGTTCCAGAGAACACAACTCAAAATGGATGGATGCATTCATTCCTGCATCCCTTAAAGCCAACGCAGTTTATGGATGCAGGCTGGTAAGAAAGCAGAGGAAGCCACACCAGCACCCGCTGTCAAGACTCTGCCTTCTACTACTCCACCCAAACACTCTCAGATCTTGTCATGAGCATGAGGCCGCTCCAGGGACAAACAGCTGCTTCCCTTTGCATATCACATACTGAGGCCAAGTAAATGTGAAGAAGAAAGGAAATACAGACACCGGAGGGCTTCCACTGGACTATACAAACTAAAAAGGGACAGTAAAGCCATAGCCTGATTCTTCAGAAAGGACCTCCAGGCCTTCCCACTTCTCCAGCCACTTGCTCTTCAATCCCCAGTGACTCTCTTGTCCACTTACCATCCCTCTTTTGGGCATACAGGTCTGGAACATAAACTCTCAAACCATCAAATAAAATAATGAAGAACAAAAAGCTAATAAGGATTTGATTCCCTATATATACCCACCAGCCACTCTAGCTGTGTTACATTATCTACAGCAGACACTCTTTAGTTGCCTATCCTGACCACACAGCTGGCCTGGAATAAAAACCACATTTCCCAAACTCCCTAGCAGTTAACCTTCTGACTACCATCTGGTTTGTTTACTACTTCCCCTGTCTTGTTACTTCCCCTCTGCAATCTATTCTTTCAGTTATTTTTGCAGTGAGAAAGATTTAATGGAGGGCCTTCTACATGCCATCTCAATGCTCTGCCAAGGAGCTACATACCCAAGGCTACCCCGCACTATCTGCAAGGCTCTCCCTGCTAGCCACACCCTCAGCCCAGATGCTTCAACAGCATCTGTTCTCAGCAGCCACTCCCTTTCCTTCCCTTTATCATCAAGCTTCTGAAACTCAATGCTCATATAACTTGTACTTCCTCATTGTAGGTGCAGCTTCTCAGGATGTCCATTCTCCTTCACTCTACTGAAAATAAACTTAGGTGTCCATGAAGGCCTCCTGGACCCTCTTCAACTTGGTGGCCTAGCTCATTAACCACCATTTTTTCCTCAGACGTAATCCTTCCATCTGTCATTTCTTTGTCTTTGAGATACTGGAGACCCAACGCAGGACTTTATACATGTTAGACAGGGGTTCTGCCACTGAGCTATGTTGTCACCCTCTCTAGGTTCTTCCACGGCCCACTCCACCTCAGGTCCTTCGTGACCTGTTCTTCCCTCACCTGCCCAGTGACCATTCCCTGGGATGCCACCCCACATCCACTCCTGCTGAGCAAACACTAAGGGCTAGTTCAGCTCCAACAGAAACAGATTTGTGAGTGTGCTAATCTAATTACAGCCAACTTAAAAATTATTCCTTAAGATACATTCTCTGTGCCAGGGTTAGGCTAGCACCTGGTGTGCACTGTTTCTTTAAGTCTCCCCATAATCCTGTGAGATAGGTATCAATTCATTTGGCCTAGAATGCCCTCCCCACATGACACTGCACCACCAGGTGTCAGTATGGTCACAGCTCCAATCACTGCATCCCCTTTTCCCTTTCCCAGTGTCTCCTCAGTTCCATCCTTCCACAATGCACGTACCAATTGGCATTTATGTACTCTGGCCTTTCTACATCTGCCTCCTTCAGAGGACGATCATGGAGATAGGGATCACGTCCATTTTGGTGACCAATGCATGTTAGAAAAATGTTTACTGAATATAGAAATTGAGCAATTTTTAAAGAAATAGAAAGGAAGCTGTCTTTCTACTGTAATGTTTTAATCTAACAGCACCAACATCTCTCTACTATTGTTTAAGAGCCCACCATCCTCTCCCATCTCATCTGCTTTTCAGCCAATGGCACCATCATCTGGGAGGGGTTACAGCTAGAAACCTCAATACCTTTCATTTCTTTTTCATTCCCCGTAAAAAAGAATTTTTGGCCTGCTTGTTTCACATAACCCTGGTTGGCCTTAAACTCCCTATCTAGTCAAGGATGACTCTGAACATCTTTCAGTACGATGATGAGTCTCTTCTTCCTCTTGGAAATGTTAATTACAGAGATAGCCTCAGTAGGTGTAGCATATTGTAGAGCCATGCAGATGGCAGGAGGTGACTGAGGAGCAGTGTGGAAATGGTGACTTGGGGCCTGGCTTTACAGGCACTTTGAAAGTAGTACTAGAAACCAGCTGTAGACTTGGAATGGTGGCCCATGCTGTGATCCCAGTCAGCAGGAGATAGGAGCAGGAATAGAATATATAGAGAGCTTTAAAACCCAATGACTAAACAGACATACAGTATTAACAAATTCTGGGCAAATAAACAAAAGGACTCAGTTTAAAAATGGACAAAGGAGCTGGGTAAGACATTGTCCCAGAGATGACACACAATCTGCAGATCTGCATGAAGAGCTGGGTAAGACATTGTCCCAGAGATGACACACAACCTCCAGATCCGCATGAAGAGCTGCTCCACAGCATTACTCCTCAGGAGGAGCCCATCAAAGCCACACTGAGGTGCCCATGAGGATGACAACAATCAATAACGCATGTGACAGTGAGGACATCAAGTCAGAACCACCCACAGTGCCAATGGGACTCTCCTAAGGAAAATATTCTGGAAGTTTCTCAGAAAGCTCAACAACGAGCTGCCACAGCCACAGCCGCAGCAGTAACCGGGGAAGACCTGCACACATGTACAAGACACACAACATGGGTGTTCCCAGCAGCCAGTCATAAAGTACCTACCTGATAACAGATACCTTCCTAAACAAGTGCTCTGCACTCACTCACGCTGCACAACACTACCAAGCCATGAACAAGAGTGAAGTGCTGACCCTTGCTACAACACAGATGAATGTTGAGAACATTTCAAAAAGTAAAATAAGAAAAAAGACTTACGTTATGAGTATCTCAATTTTTTTTTTAAACTGGAGAGGTGGTAACATAAAGTCACTTGTTTAGAGCACTAGCCCATTTCCTCCTAGCCGACTCAGTTGTGTCTTTAACATCTTAAAACAACAGAGTACAAGGTGTGTGAACTCAGCAGGTAAGGGAACAGGACAGACAGATGTGATCTTATCCAGCACCATGCAAAATAAGGATGCATTCATTACCAACAGCACAGCAAGGACAATGAAAGTCATACTTTAAAGGCTGAGTGCTTCAGTCCAGAGCAAGGGAAGAAAAACATCTCAAGCCACTAAACACACAACCCTGACTCTGTCTGGCGTGCATGAGATCTCATTCTGCCAAAAAGCAAATTCAAAATAAATATCATGATTCTAGAGAAAAGGAAACTCAAACAAGCAAAACCATTTCTAGCTGTTAATGAAGACAAGAGAAAATAAACAGATGTGTTTTGTTCTGGGCTTGTTATTATCGAGTTGGCCAAGGCTGGCAAAGCAGGGGATAAAAAGAGTCTCAGGCTATAGGTGGAATGATGGCATTCGGCTCACACTTCTATTTCAGCAACATTCTGAAATTACTTCAGAAATAGAGGTCTGGCCTTGTTGGTATCTGTCAATTAATACTGAAAAAATGAAGCAGGAAACAGGAAACACGGTTGTTGATTGCTCAGGGCTTCTACTCCAGGGATACAAAGAGATCCTTGGCTGTCCCACACCTTCAAACAAACTGAAGGAATCAGGCCACAACCTAAGCGTTTCCAAAAATTACAGAAAACACCTTCTGCTCTTGGCTCAGACAACTTGGGCATACTGTGGGCACTGGCTTCTGTTGGAGTGCTCAATCCCAAGTGTGCTACGGAGAGGCCTCTGGCACCTTCACAGCTGACCTGGGCAGGACAGAGGCAGCATGCACATCACTCACTTTGAACATTTCAAGAAAACAGAAGCACTGTAACTGCAGATAATTTGGAAATTGGCACAAGAGTTTAAAAAATAAATCCAATTGGACAATTATTGTAAGGTTCCTGCCAACTTTTGGTTTATTGCCACAGAGAGAGTAATGATTCCTGCCAGTCACTGGGAAAAAAGAATAGCTTCTAGAAAATCCAAATTGCAATAACCAAAAAAAAAAAAAAAAAGAAAAAAAAAAAAGAAAAAAAAAAAAACAGTAACCCTGCATCAGCACATTAGAACTTGTAGGGAGCTGGAGGTCTGGAAATCACATTCAAATTCAGAAACTTAATCTCTGCTTCCACAGTGGAGTTCTAGACTGGGAAAAAAGCTCAGTGGAAGAGTGCTGACCTTGTGTGTGTGAGGCCCTGAGTTCATCTCCCAGCAGCATAACAAATAAACAAGTGTGTAAATAAACAAATCATTGTGGTGTTCCCTGCAAAGATGCTTTACATCACATTGGTTCTGGAGTACAAACCAGCTATGGAGACCATGTACTCCCAGGGCAACTGCAAAGACTTTCAAGTTATTGTGTCCAAGTTTTTTCCACGGAAAGTCACATATATTTGTAAATAAACCCAAGCCAATTTGGTCAGAAAGTAGTCAAAAACCCACAAGTCACTAAGGAGCAACACAAATTGGGCATGGTGACACACATCTCTAATCCCAAGACTCTGGAAGCAGAGGCCAGGCTGAATTCTAATTCAGCACCCTGGACAGTTCTCCACTCGCAAAGAGAGGGAATGTTACCAATTGCACATATTGAGGGACTAAGCTTTAGGTAGGGTGGGGTGAGACTGTTAAAGAATCAACAGAAGATGGCCAGCCACTTCTAGAGAGTCTTAAGAGAATGGGCTAGGAAGATAACCCCCCAGGTGGGCCTCCAAACCCAAACCAGAGCCCAGTAAGGTACTTATGAAGGAAGGGCGGGGGCAATCAGGGAGAAACCCCTACAGCTCTGTGGGAGTGGCACCTAGCACCTTCTCTCACAGGGCCGGTCTACATGCTCTAACATTCTACAGTAACCATGAGGAGCAGCAGTCAAGTTGTAAGTGCTGTTTGAGAGCTGGTCAAAAAAAAAAAAAAAAAAAAAAAAAAAAAAAAAAAAAAAAAACTCCAAATTCTACCTTCAAGTTTAAAGCAAGCCTTACACGGCAGTGCACAGATAACCCACAAGACATCTTATGTATCCTGTCAGAGTTCTTAATTCAGTGAAGTGCATTTTCACCACAGGAGAAACCTGGCATTCCCAGCTGCAGAGTTCAGTGCTAGTGAGCGGCCTGGGAAAAACACTTGGCTACCCCAACCGAGGTTAGGAGGCCGGGGGTGGCTCGAGGATGAGCACTAGAAAGCTCAGGTGTCTGGATGCATCACAACATCTGGAGCCAGTGTTTCCCCAGTGCCTTACCATCACCTTACTCAGTGACCGCCCACAACAGAGTCACACCATTCATAAGTCACCGCCCACAACAGAGTCACACCATTCATAAGCGAGTTGGGTCCAGAATGGAAGCTTTCAGGGAGAGCAGTGACACATAATCAAGGGACATAGACGGGAAGACATGGGAGGAAGCTAAATACAGAGATGTGTTGGGGCTGGGATGCTGCCTCCACAGGTAAGAAACACTTGCTGGTCAAGATGATGATCCGAACACTAGCCTGGGGAGGGAAGATGGAGACAGGCAGATTTCGGGAGCTTCCTGGCTGGCTAGACTAGCCAAAATGATTAGTTTCCAGTTCACTTGGAGACCCTGTCTCAAGAAGGTCTCAAGAGAGTGACAGAAGACATCTAATGTCCACCTCTAATGCCCCTGCATGTGCACAGGTACTCACACTCACATACTCACATGTATACATAACATACACACACACACACACACACACACACACACACACACACACACACACACACACACACACTTTAAATCCATGTGCTGCAGGACCGAGAGTGACACTCCACATTTACACTGGCAATGTTCAAGCTTCGATCTCAAGAAATCATCCACTCAAAAAGGAGTGCTGCAGCCGAATATTTCTCCAAAGCATTTGAATTTTATTTTCCTTCAAATCTGTAAAACTATCTAATAATCAGACTTTTAACTGTTTGAACTTTTATTTTCCTTTTGAATCAACTGGCAACACATCTCTGCTGATCACACAATAAGAAGAAACTACCACAGATTAAGCAGTGAGTTATTTTGGGTAAACGCCAACATTTGTTCCCAGTCCAATTCAAATGCTGCTTTCAGAAGGACCCCAGAAGGACCATTTTGGAGCAATAGAAGACGATCCTCTGTTGTGTGTTTATTCTGAATTCTAGTTTCACTGAAATTTTATATCTACGACTAAGGATTATAGGGTATGTTCACTTTTTCTGATGAATATGCACAAGCCCAGGGCAGGGCAAGGAGCAGACCAGCCAGCTCCTCCTAGGTGCAACCTGCAGTGGCCCCTTGCAGACTCTGGCATGGGTTTTAAGGAATTCTGGTCATGTGCCTGAAGTTATTTTCCCAGCATGCTAGACTTGCTTCAATTAGAACCAAGGGAAAAAAAGGGGGGGGGGCTGGGTAGGTAAAGGTTAAATGCAAAGAAACATGCAGGACAAATCAGTTAAGGGATTGTTTTCAACAAAAAGCAAAAGTGTTTCATTTTTCACAATGCTTTCCTATGCTGCAGTCCACATAGAAAATCAATAGGAAACCCTGAAAGAATTATGCAAATAATTATAAGCCTGGACCCGGTTAGAAGACTGGCACAGTCTACAGTGCTTGCCCACCTATCCAGATTGATTTAAGAATCTCTGTGCTCAGGGCCCCAAGTGATGGAGAAGCAGATGCATGATCAAAGGAAAGCTGTTCTCTGTTTGTTCTCTGGGGATATCTGATTTTTCTTTTCTCCCAGGGAAGGAAAAAAAAAAAAAGCCGCCAATATGTAACCTAAAAACTAGATTTTTTACTTCTTTACAGTGCAGGGCCTCACACTCAATGCTTAGGTGCAGTAAGTGTGGTGGCCGCAGCCCCACAAGACACTAACAGCCAGATTCTCTCACTGTTGCCTTCGAATCTCCTCCCCCAAGGCAAGCTGTGCCATAGCATGCCGAGTGGCACTGCGATGGCTTACACATTCCTTTCTAAAATGTTTTTATACTCTATTATTTCCTTTACCCGCTTACTCTGATGCCCAAGATTTAAGACAATGGAAACGGAAGAGTTCAAAGTGCTGCGGTGCAGACAGGAAACAGACACACTCAAATTTGTTTTCCTCACCTACAGTATTTCCAACCCTATACTGACACCTTGGCCCTGCATAAGAAATACAGTTTTGAGGGCCATAATGTCTGCATATTAACCTAGTAGTTGCCTAATAAATCTAAAACACAAGCTGTAAATATTCCAGAGGAAACAGTTGCTATGTGGAATAGACATAGAAAAGAGAAATGTTTACTAAGAATAGACAACAAATTTTATTAGTCCCTAAGTCTTGAAGTCAAACAGGCTTCTAAAAACCAAGGCTGAAGGAAGCATTTCCAGTGTCACATCTCCGTCTACTCTTCAGTACACCCAGACTCTACACAAGTGTTAAGGGGGGAAGCTACTTTGAGCTCACACAGACTCTACACAAGTGTTAAGGGGGGAGGTCTATGAGGCTACCTACCTTGCTTCAGGTCCTGCTGCAAATGTTAGTGCTATGGAGGAACAGAAAACTACGCAACCATTCAATGGTGACAGCTCCTGTCTGAGTGGAAGTTCTCCTTAGCATCATCCTCCATCTGCAATACCCAGCACCATCCCTGAGACAGTCCATAAGGCTTTAATAAATGTAAACCAGTTCTGATATGGAAGATAACACCTAAGACAGGGTAGCAGACAGCACCTGCTCTAAAACTCTTATTTCTAATGTACAAGGTATTTCCAAAATATAGACAAAAACATTCTCACACACTCATATTGGTATTTCTAGTTGAGAATTTAGTTCACAGGCTACCCCAAGAACAGTGGTTCTTAACATATGGATTGTGACCCTTTTGGAGACTGCATTTCAGATATCCTGAATATCAGATTATGGTATCATTATCATATTAATTATGATTTATAACTGTAGCAAAATTACAGTTATAAAGTAGCAATGAGATAATTTTGTGGTTGGGGTCATTACATGAGGAACTGTATTAAAGGGTCACAGCATTAGAAAGGTTGAGAACCACTGGCCTGTAACATACAGGCTTAAAGGTAGCTGCATATGAATGTGACTTCCTGAATAGAAAACTAAAAGCAAGGTCTAACACAAATGAACTCGGCTGGTCATCCCCCACACAGCAAGTCTGCTCCTGTAAACATGTTTTAACCCTAAGCCATTATATTTTCTGGGCCATAGCATTATCAGTATATTAGTTACTCTAAGAAACTAATGACTTAAAATTTACATTGACTATGTCATATAGGTGATACAAGTCTAAGCATCTATTTTTATAATTTGAAACAAAATGCAGTCAGAGAAAATCTCAATGAACATTTATGAAGCAGTAATTATGGCATATAACATTATTTAAACAAACAAATAGTATTGATAAAAATATGAAAATGTTGCCTGGCCACATGTGTTCTATGAATGAGATACCTTTGGTGAGGTTTTTTGGGAGAATGCTAATCACTACCTTTATATATGACAGTAAAATGCCACCTCACAGTCTATCTTACTAATGAAAGTGGCTCCAGAGTTTATCTCTAGCCCAACCTTGTTCTCATGAGCTCCAGCCTCACAGTTTGATGCTAGCTAGCTAAGAAGTTCTATTAAGGCAGTGGTTCTCAACCTTCCTAATGCTGTGACCCTTTAATACAGTTCCTCATGTTGTGGCAGCCCTCCAACCATAAAATTATTTTTGTTGCTACTTCATAACTGTAATTTTGCTGTTATGAATCATAAATATCTGTGTTATCCAGTGGTCTTAGGCAACCCCTGTGAAAGGGTCCTTCATTCCCCAAAGGGTCATGACCCAAAGACTGAGAACTGCTGTTCTACTTAGATTCTCTAACCTGTTCAGCAAATTCAAGCTGGTCCAAACTGAGAGGAAACAGACTTATGTTCTTATAAAACTAAAGGATGTGACTAATCCCTCATTCTAAAAGAAAAGCTCAGTAAAAAGGAAAAGCCATACTCCTCAGCACTAAGAATCACAAGCTGATAAGGCTAACTCTGAACAATCAAGCAACAACAGTCAAGAAAATGGAATAAAGAGAGCAAACACGAAAACATCATGAAACTACAAATAAAATAGCCTAGTATCAGCTTATTAATAGATGGCTGATGGGCCCTGGAGAAAACAAATACAGAAACAAACTGCATACAAAAAGACATGCACATTGTCTGCCAGACATCTCAGATCAAGAATGGACCGCTTAGTAAGTGCTGTGTGGGTAACTAGGCAACCACAGAACAGATCTGCCCTTCACATTACACATGGGGGTAAATTCTAAATGAATTAGAGATCTCAACATAAGAATTTTTTTAAAGATTTTATTTATTTATTATGTATACAACATTCTGCTTCCATGTACATCTGCACACCAAAAGAGGGCACCAGATCTCATATAGATGGTTATGAGCCACCATGTGGTTGCTGGGAATTGAACTCAGGACCTCTGGAAGAGCAGCCAGTGCTCTTAATCTCTGAGCCATCTCTCCAGACCCCCCAATGTAAGAATTTTTAAAATTAATATATAGAGTAAATTTTATACTTGGAGGATATAAAAATATTCTAAAATTGGCTCAAAATCCCAAAGCAAAGAGCAAAACAACAAATCTAGCCAATTTAACTAGCTAAGAAACAAACTGGGCATGGTGGTAAATGCCTTAAATCATAGCACCCAGGAAGTCTAGTAAGGTGGATCTCTGTGAGCCAGAGGCTAGCCTGATCTATACAATGAGTTCCAGGTCAGTCTGGCTACACAGTCTGACCCCATCTAAATAAAAGGAAACTCAATATAGTGTAAAGCAACAAAAACTCCCAAACTAAGTAAGGAAAGGTTAGAAATAACACACAGGAAAACATACCTATAATTCCTTTGGGGTCTCCCCCCCATCCATTTTCATTTTGTCTTGTTCAAGGGAGAATGTTGTTGCATAGCCTAGGCTACCTTGAATTCACTATAGACCAGGCTGGTACTGAAATCAAAGTCCTTCTGCCTAAGTGCTGAGATACAGGCATGTACTACCACGCCAGGCTTAGTTCAACTTTAGCTGCATCTTCTCCTTGGATTTATCAAGAAAAGGCTTTTTTGGCAGTAGTTGGGATTGGCTATGCAGTCTGAGTAGGTGCTCTACCACTGAGCTACATCTCCAAATGTATCATCCAT